>NC_142857.1:11212121-11515151 GCF_061612785.1 Hesperophylax consimilis
CTAGATCTAGCAATATCAAATTATCCTAAATTGTTCATTGAGAAATGTAATGATCCTCTGTTACCTGTTGATAACCATCACCCCCCTCTTTATATTAAGTTAAATATATGTGGCGTCGAGCCGAAACCCGTTGAAAAAACTCTCAACTACAAAAAAGCAGATTTTGAATCTATAAATTCTCATCTTTCGCATGTTGACTGGTCTTTTTTGTCTGATGTTAATACTGACGATTCCTTAGAAAATCTATATTCAATATTCTCCACCACTATCAAATCATATGTACCACTATTTACTCCTAAAAAGCATACATATCCAATTTACTTCTCATCAGAACTAATAGCCTCACTACAACAAAAAAAAATACTTCATAAAAAATTCGAAAAAACTCTGAAGAAAATCGACTATACAAATTTCAGTGAAAGTAGGAAAAAATGCAAAGATCTCTCTAAAATCTGTTATAAAACATATATAAATTCTATCGAGAACACAGCCTTAAACTCGAACAATCTCTGGAAATTTATTAAAAAAATAAACAACGACAGCACAGACTATCCTCCAGAAATGCACATGGACGACATATACGCCAACAATACGCAAGACATTGTAAATCTTTTTTCTGACTTCTTTAAAAATGTTTATGATGATGAAACACTAGAAGAAAATATTCCTTCATACACATTCAAAAAAACCACACATTTAACAGACTGCTACATCACCGAAGAATCTTGCAAAAAAAATTAAATTCCTTAGACATAAACAAGTCTGCAGGTCCGGACACCATCCCGCCAATTTTCCTAAAACAGTGCTCCTCCGTATTGTCTAAACCACTAACCATTTTATTTAACCACCTACTATCCACTGGATATTTTCCCGTCTACTGGAAATCCAGCTATATTATTCCAATATTTAAAAAAGGTGACGAGACTGACATTTCAAACTATCGACCAATATGCATACAATCTGTATTACCCAAAATCTTTGAATCTTTAGTTTTGGAAGAAATATATCCTACACTAACAAAATTAATAAATGACAAACAACATGGCTTCATTAGAGGTAGATCAACTACAACAAATTTACTACTGTTTCAAAACTATATATTGGAGTCTTTTTCTAAAAATAAACAAGTTGACTGTATATATACTGATTTTTCGAAAGCCTTTGATAAAGTGTCTCACAAAGTACTGATCCAAAAACTTCATGCTATAGGAATCAGAGGAAATATGTTAAGCTGGTTAAGTAGCTACATATCTGGTAGAACTTTACTTGTTAAAATAAAATCTTTTTTATCTAAACCATTTTTGGCCACTAGTGGCGTACCGCAAGGTAGTCATCTTGGCCCAATTTTATTTATTGTTTTTATAAATGACATAGTCAACTGCTTTGAAAATGTCAATGTACTGCTATTCGCCGACGATATTAAATTATATAAAGAAATAACCTCATTAAACGACTGTCAAGTTCTTCAATCTAATATAGACATGCTAAATAAGTGGTGTTCACAAAACAATTTATATTTAAATGTGAATAAATGCAAAATTTTGACCTTTTCCAGAAAAAAAACATCACAATTTTTTGGCTATTCAATAAATAAAACAAATTTAGAAAGAGTAAAGGAAATGCGAGATCTTGGCATAACAATGGATGAGAAACTAGACTTTACGGCCCACATTCAACAAACTGTGAATAAGGGTATGAAAACATTAGGTTTTATATTAAGAACAATTAAAAACTTTAAATCTTTACAAATCATAAAACTATTGTACATATCCCTTGTTAGAAGCCTGATAGAACATAACTCCATAGTTTGGTCGCCCTTCTACAATGTACATATTCATAATGTTGAAAGAATTCAAAGAAAATTTCTACGCTTCGTCAATTTTAAACTTAACATCCCTTTAGAACACATAAATTACCAGTCATTATTGAATCATTTAAATATTCCGACATTAGAAAACAGAAGAAAAATAAACGACCTAACCTTTTAAAAAAAATTATTGAACTCTAAATTCGATTGTTGTGAACTCCTGCATTTAATAAATCTACACATACCTACACGAACAACTAGGCAAATATCAACATTTTACATACATACATCTCATTCCAACTATAGTTTTCACTCTCCAATACAACGTTTACACAGTCTTGGTAACAAATACTTAAATAATATAAATGTATTTGACTATAATTTGAACTTGGCCAACTTTAAACGGAGTATGTGCGAACTATTTTTACATACTTTGTAAACTATTGTTATCAACTAATTTTATACCTTCTTATTAACATTATCGATGATTTGGAGCATTTTGGCAAATTTTATATTTTTTGTCGCACTTATTTGCACTCTATCATACCTAATTTTTTAAACTCTTATATTTTATGTAACCTATATTTTGCTAAATCTGACATTTTTATATGTAATCTATATTTTTTTTTATATAAAATGTATAACTAAAAAAATAAAGATGTACATTATTATATGTAAAAGCCCTATGGGCGTTTAAATGAAAAAAAATAAAAATAAATAAATAAATAAAATTAGTGCGTATAGGAAGGATGATTTTTCTAAAATTTGAATCGAATTTAGATTTTGTGACGGATTTCATTTAAAACCAAAAATTCTTTTCACGATTCCGAAATCGCAGCCCGTTTGGTACCAGAGAACTTGAAAAAATGGCTTCTATTGTTCGAACCCAAGTCTGAAAATAAGTGCTTATAGGAATGATGATTTTTCTCAAATGACAACTTTTTGCAGGTTTTGATACTTATTTTGTTTCGGACGATGTTTTTTATCACCATTCCGAAATTTTCAGTCCTTTTCGTACCAAAGATCCTGAAAAAATGGCTTCTAAAGTTCGAACCCAAGTCTGAAATAAGTGCTTATAAGACTGATGATTTTTCTGAAATTTAAACCTTATAAAGATTTTGTGACGGATTTCGTTTAAGACAATGATTCTTATAACGATTCCAAAATTGCAAACCGTTTGGTATCATAAAACCTGAAAAAATTGCTTTTAAAATTCGAACCCAAGTCTGAAATTAGGGCTTATAGGAATGATGATTTTCTAAAATTTGAATCGAATTTAGATTTTGTGACGGATTTCATTCAAAACCAAAATTCTTTTCACGATTCCAAAATTGCAGACCGTTGGATACCAGAGAACATGAAAAAATGGCTTCTATCGTTCGAACCCAAGTCAGAAAATTAGTGCTTACAGGAATGATGATTTTTCTCAAATGACAAATTTATGCAGATTTTGATAGTAATTTCGTTTCAAACCATGATTCTTATCACCATTCCAAAATTTTCAGTCCTTTTTTGTACCAAAGAACCTGAAAACATGGCTTCTAAAGTTCGAACCCAAGTCTGAAATTAGCGTCCATAGATAAAATGATTTTTGTAAAAATACAACTTTATAAAGATTTTGATACTTATTTCGTTTCGGGCGATGGTTCTTATAACCAGTCCAAAATTTCAGTCCGTTTGAAACAATAGAGCCTGAAAAAACTGCTTTTAAAGTTCGAACCCAAGGATGAAATTAGCGTCCATAAAAATAATGACTTTTCTAAAATGCAACTTTATGCAGATTTTGATAGTTTTATCGTTTCAAACCATGATTCTTTTCACCATTCCAATATTTCAGTCCTATTTGTACCATAGAACCTGAAAAAATGGTTTCTAAAGTTCGAACCCAAATCTGAAATTAGTGCTTATAGGAATGATGGTTTTTCTAAAATGACAATTTTTTGCAGTTTTTGATACTTATTTTGTTTCGGACGATGATTCTTATAACCATTCCAAATTTTCAGGCCTTTTGGTACCATAGAACATGAAAAAATGGCTTCTAAAGTTCGAACACAAGTCTGAAATTAGTGCTTAAAGGAATGATGATTTTTCTAAAATGACAACTTTTTGCAGTTTTTAATAGATATTTTTTTTCGGACGATGATTTTTATCACCATTACAAAAATTCAGTCCGTTTGAAACAACAGAGCCTGAAAAAACTGCTTCTAAAGTTCGAACCCAAGTTTGAAATTAGAGTCCATAAAAATAATGATTTTTCTTAAAAAACAACTTAATAATGATTTTAATACTTATTTCGTTTCAAACCATGATTCTTATCACCATTCCAAATTTTCAATCCTTTTGGTACCATAGAACCTGAAAAAAGGCTTCTTAAGTACGAAACCAAGCCTGAAATTAGTGCTAATAGGAATGATGAATTTTCTAAAATGACAACTATTTGCAGTTATTAATACTTATTTTGTTTCGGACGATGATTCTAATCACCATTCCAAAATTTTCAGTCCTTTTGGTACAATAGAACCTGAAAAAATGGCTTCTAAAGTTCGAACCCAAGTCTGAAATTAGTGCTTATAATAATGATGATTTTTCTTAAATGAAAAGTTTTTGTAGATTTTGATATTTATTTTGTTTCGGACGATGTTTCTTATCACCATTTCAAAATTTCAGTCCGTTTGAAACAATAGAGCCTGAAAAAACCTCTCCTAAATTTCGAACCCAAGGCTGAAATCAGCGTCCATAAAAAGAATGATTTTTCTAAAAATACAACTTTATGCAGATTTTGATAGTTTTATCGTTTCAAACCATGATTCTTTTCACCATTCCAAAATTTCAGTCCTATTTGTACCATAGAACCTGAAAAAATGGTTTCTAAAGTTCGAACCCAAATCTGAAATTAGTGCTTATAGGAATGATGGTTTTTCTAAAATGACAATTTTTTGCAGTTTTTGATAATTATTTTGTTTCGGACGATGATTCTTATAACCATTCAAAAATTTTCAGTCCTTTTGGTACCATAGAAGTCTGAAATAAGTGCTTATAGGAATGATGATTTTTCTAAAATGACAATTTTTTGCAGTTTTTGATACTTATTTTGTTTCGGACGATGAATCGAATCACCATTCCAAATTTTCAGGCCTTTTGGTACCAAAGAACATGAAAAAATGGCAAATAAAGTTCCAAACCAAGTGTGAAATTAGTGCTTATGTGATTAATGATTTTTCTAAAATTACAACTTTATTCAGATTTTGATAGTTATTTCGTTTCAAACCATGATTCTTATCACCATTCCAAATTTTCAATCCTTTTGGTACCCTATGGTTCTATAACCTGAAAAAAAGGCTTCTTAAGTTCGAAACCAAGTCTGAAATTAGTGCTAATAGGAATGATGATTTTTCTAAAATGACAACTTTTTGCAGTTATTAATACTTATTTTGTTTCGGACGATGATTCTAATCACCATTCCAAAATTTTCAGTCCTTTTGGTACAATAGAACCATAAAAAATGGCTTCTAAAGTTCGAACCCAAGTCTGAAATTAGTGCTTATAATAATGATGATTTTTCTAAAATGAAAACTTTTTGTAGATTTTGATATTTATTTTGTTTCGGACGATGTTTCTTATCACCATTTCAAAATTTCAGTCCGTTTGAAACAATAGAGCCTGAAAAAACCTCTCCTAAATTTCGAACCCAAGGCTGAAATCAGCGTCCATAAAAAGAATGATTTTTCTAAAAATACAACTTAATGCAGATTTTGATAGTTTTATCGTTTCAAACCATGATTCTTTTCACCATTCCAAAATTTCAGTCCTATTTGTACCATAGAACCTGAAAAAATGGTTTCTAAAGTTCGAACCCAAATCTGAAATTAGTGCTTATAGGAATGATGGTTTTTCTAAAATGACAATTTTTTGCAGTTTTTGATACTTATTTTGTTTCGGACGATGATTCTTATAACCATTCCAAAATTTTCAGTCCTTTTGGTACCATAGAAGTCTGAAATAAGTGCTTATAGGAATGATGATTTTTCTAAAATGACAATTTTTTGCAGTTTTTGATACTTATTTTGTTTCGGACGATGAATCGAATCACCATTCCAAATTTTCAGGCCTTTTGGTACCATAGAACATGAAAAAATGGCTTCTAAAGTTCGAACACAAGTCTGAAATTAGTGCTTAAAGGAATGATGATTTTTCTAAAATGACAACTTTTTGCAGTTTTTAATAGATATTTTTTTTCGGACGATGATTTTTATCACCATTACAAAAATTCAGTCCGTTTGAAACAACAGAGCCTGAAAAAACTGCTTCTAAAGTTCGAACCCAAGTTTGAAATTAGAGTCCATAAAAATAATGATTTTTCTTAAAAAACAACTTAATAATGATTTTAATACTTATTTCGTTTCAAACCATGATTCTTATCACCATTCCAAATTTTCAATCCTTTTGGTACCATAGAACCTGAAAAAAAGGCTTCTTAAGTTCGAAACCAAGTCTGAAATTAGTGCTAATAGGAATGATGATATTTCTAAAATGACAACTTTTTGCAGTTATTAATACTTTTTTTGTTTCGGACGATGATTCTTATCACCATTCCAAAATTTTCAGTCCTTTTGGTACAATAGAACCTGAAAAAATGGCTTCTAAAGTTCGAACCCAAGTCTGAAATTAGTGCTTATAATAATGATGATTTTTCTTAAATGAAAACTTTTTGTAGATTTTGATATTTATTTTGTTTCGGACGATGTTTCTTATCACCATTTCAAAATTTCAGTCCGTTTGAAACAATAGAGCCTGAAAAAACCTCTCCTAAATTTCGAACCCAAGGCTGAAATTAGCGAGCATAGAAAAAACGATTTTTCTAAAAATACAACTTTATGCAGATTTTGATAGTTATTTCGTTTCAAACCATGATTCTTATCACCATTCTAAAATTTCAGTCCTTTTGGTACCATAGAACCTGAAAAACTGCTTCTAAAATTCGAACCTTAGTCTGAAATTAGTGCTTAAAGGAATGATGATTTTTCTAAAATGACAATTTTTTGCAGTTTTTGAAACTTATTTTGTTTCGGACGATGATTCTTATCACCATTCTAAAATTTTCTGACATTTTGGTACAATAGAACCTGAAAAAATGGCTTCTAAAGTTCGAACCCAAGCCTGAAATTAGTGCTTATAATAGTGATGATTTTTCTTAAATGAAAACTTTTTGTAGATTTTGATATTTATTTTGTTTCGGACGATGTTTCTTATCACCATTTCAAAATTTCAGTCCGTTTGAAACAATAGAGCCTGAAAAAACCTCTCCTAATTTTCGAACCCAAGGCTGAAATCAGCGTCCATAAAAAGAATGAATTTTCTAAAAATACAACTTTATGCAGATTTTGATAGTTTTTTCGTTTCAAACCATGATTCTTATCACCAATCCAAAATTTCAGTCCTTTGAGTTCCATAGAACCTGAAAAAATGGCTTCTAAAGTTAGAACCCAAGTCTGAAATTAGCGTCCATAAAAATAATGATTTTTGTCAAAATTCAACTTTATAAAGATTTTGATACTTATTTCGTTTCGGACGATGATTCTTATCACCAGTCCAAAATTTCAGTCCGTTTGAAACAATAGAGCCTGAAAAAACCTCTCCTAATTTTCGAACCCAAGGCTGAAATCAGCGTCCATAAAAAGAATGAATTTTCTAAAAATACAACTTTATGCAGATTTTGATAGTTTTTTCGTTTCAAACCATGATTCTCATCACCATTCCGAAATTTCAGTCCTTTTGGTACCATACAACCTGAAAAAATGGCTTCTAAAGTTCGAACCCAAGTCTGAAATAATTGCTTATGGGAATGATGATTTATCTAAAATGACAACTTTCTGCAGTTTTTGATACTTATTATATTTCGGACGGTGATTCTTAACACCATTCCAAAATTTCAGTCCTTTTCGTACCAAAGATCCAGAAAAAATGGCAAATAAAGTTCCAACCCAAGTGTGAAATTAGTGCTTATGTGATTAATGATTTTTCTAAAATTACAACTTTTGCAGATATATATACTTATTTCGTTTTGGACGATGATTCTTATCACCATTCCAAAATTTCAGTCCGTTTGGAACCATAGAGCCTGAAAAAACTGCTTCTAAAGTTCGAAACCAAGTCTGAAATTAGTGCTAATAGGAATATTGATTTTTCTAAAATGACAACTTTTTGCAGTTATTAATACTTATTTTGTTTCGGACGATGATTCTAATCACCATTCCAAAATTTTCAGTCCTTTTGGTACAATAGAACCTGAAAAAATGGCTTCTAAAGTTCGAACCCAAGTCTGAAATTGGTGCTTATAATAATGATGATTTTTCTTAAATGAAAACTTTTTGTAGATTTTGATATTTATTTTGTTTCGGACGATGTTTCTTATCACCATTTCAAAATTTCAGTCCGTTTGAAACAATAGAGCCTGAAAAAACCTCTCCTAAATTTCGAACCCAAGGCTGAAATCAGCGTCCATAAAAAGAATGATTTTTCTAAAAATACAACTTAATGCAGATTTTGATAGTTTTATCGTTTCAAACCATGATTCTTTTCACCATTCCAAAATTTCAGTCCTATTTGTACCATAGAACCTGAAAAAATGATTTGTACCATAGAACCTGAAAAAACGGCTTCTTAAGTTCGAAACCAATCTGAAATTAGTGCTAATGGGAATGATGATTTTTCTAAAATGACAACTTTTTGCAGTTATTAATACTTATTTTGTTTCGGACGATGATTCTAATCACCATTCCAAAATTTTCAGTCCTTTTGGTACAATAGAACCTGAAAAAATGGCTTCTAAAGTTCGAACCCAAGTCTGAAATTAGTGCTTATAATAATGATGATTTTTCTTAAATGAAAACTTTTTGTAGATTTTGATATTTATTTTGTTTTGGACGATGTTTCTTATCACCATTTCAAAATTTCAGTCCGTTTGAAACAATAGAGCCTGAAAAAACCTCTCCTAAATTTCGAACCCAAGGCTGAAATCAGCGTCCATAAAAAGAATGATTTTTCTAAAAATACAACTTAATGCAGATTTTGATAGTTTTATCGTTTCAAACCATGATTCTTTTCACCATTCCAAAATTTCAGTCCTATTTGTACCATAGAACCTGAAAAAATGGTTTCTAAAGTTCGAACCCAAATCTGAAATTAGTGCTTATAGGAATGATGGTTTTTCTAAAATGACAACTTTTTGCAGTTATTAATACTTATTTTGTTTCGGACGATGATTCTAATCACCATTCCAAAATTTTCAGTCCTTTTGGTACAATAGAACCTGAAAAAATGGCTTCTAAAGTTCGAACGGAAGTCTGAAATTAGTGCTTATAATAATGATGATTTTTCTTAAATGAAAACTTTTTGTAGATTTTGATATTTATTTTGTTTCGGACGATGTTTCTTATCACCATTTCTTACCACCTTTTGGTACCATACAACCTGAAAAAATGGCTTCTAAAGTTCGAACCCAAGTCTGAAATAATTGCTTATGGGAATGATGATTTATCTAAAATGACAACTTTCTGCAGTTTTTGATACTTATTATATTTCGGACGGTGATTCTTAAAACCATTCCAAAATTTCAGTCCTTTTCGTACCAAAGATCCAGAAAAAATGGCAAATAAAGTTCCAACCCAAGTGTGAAATTAGTGCTTATGTGATTAATGATTTTTCTAAAATAACAACTTTTGCAGATATTTATACTTATTTCGTTTCGGACGATGATTCTTATCACCATTCCAAAATTTCAGTCCGTTTGGAACCATAGAGCCTGAAAAAACTGCTTCTAAAGTTTGAACCCAAGTTTGAAATTAGAGTCCATAAAAGTAATGATTTTTCTAAAAATACAACTTTATTCAGATTTTGATAGTTATTTCGTTTCAAACCATGATTCTTATCACCATTCCAAATTTTCAATCCTTTTGGTACCATAGAACCTGAAAAAAAGGCTTCTTAAGTTCGAAACCAAGTCTGAAATTAGTGCTAATAGGAATGATGATTTTTCTAAAATGACAACTTTTTGCAGTTATCAATACTTATTTTGTTTCGGACGATGATTCTAATCACCATTCCAAAATTTTCAGTCCTTTTGGTACAATAGAACCTGAAAAAATGGCTTCTAAAGTTCGAACCCAAGTCTGAAATTAGTGCTTATAATAATGATGATTTTTCTTAAATGAAAACTTTTTGTAGATTTTGATATTTATTTTGTTTCGGACGATGTTTCTTATCACCATTTCAAAATTTCAGTCCGTTTGAAACAATAGAGCCTGAAAAAACCTCTCCTAAATTTCGAACCCAAGGCTGAAATCAGCGTCCATAAAAAGAATAATTTTTCTAAAAATACAACTTAATGCAGATTTTGATAGTTTTATCGTTTCAAACCATGATTCTTTTCACCATTCCAAAATTTCAGTCCTATTTGTACCATAGAACCTGAAAAAATGGTTTCTAAAGTTCGAACCCAAATCTGAAATTAGTGCTTATAGGAATGATGGTTTTTCTAAAATGACAACTTTTTGCAGTTATTAATACTTATTTTGTTTCGGACGATGATTCTAATCACCATTCCAAAATTTCAGTCCGTTTGGAACCATAGAGCCTGAAAAAATTGCTTCTAAAGTTTGAACCCAAGTTTGAAATTAGAGTCCATAAAAGTAATGATTTTTCTAAATATACAACTTTATTCAGATTTTGATAGTTATTTCGTTTCAAACCATGATTCTTATCACCATTCCAAATCTTCAATCCTTTTGGTACCATAGAACCTGAAAAAAAGGCTTCTTAAGTTCGGAAACCAAGTCTGAAATTAGTGCTAATAGGAATGATGATTTTTCTAAAATGACAACTTTTTGCAGTTATTAATACTTATTTTGTTTCGGACGATGATTCTAATCACCATTCCAAAATTTTCAGTCCTTTTGGTACAATAGAACATGAAAAAATGGCTTCTAAAGTTCGAACCCAAGTCTGAAATTAGTGCTTATAATAATGATGAATTTCTTAAATGAAAACTTTTTGTAGATTTTGATATTTATTTTGTTTTGGACGATGTTTCTTATCACCATTTCAAAATTTCAGTCCGTTTGAAACAATAGAGCCTGAAAAAACCTCTCCTAAATTTCGAACCCAAGGCTGAAATCAGCGTCCATAAAAAGAATGATTTTTCTAAAAATACAACTTAATGCAGATTTTGATAGTTTTATCGTTTCAAACCATGATTCTTTTCACCATTCCAAAATTTCAGTCCTATTTGTACCATAGAACCTGAAAAAATGGTTTCTAAAGTTCGAACCCAAATCTGAAATTAGTGCTTATAGGAATGATGGTTTTTCTAAAATGACAACTTTTTGCAGTTATTAATACTTATTTTGTTTCGGACGATGATTCTAATCACCATTCCAAAATTTTCAGTCCTTTTGGTACAATAGAACCTGAAAAAATGGCTTCTAAAGTTCGAACCCAAGTCTGAAATTAGTGCTTATAATAATGATGATTTTTCTTCAATGAAAACTTTTTGTAGATGTTGATATTTATTTTGTTTCGGACGATGTTTCTTATCACCATTTCAAAATTTCAGTCCGTTTGAAACAATAGAGCCTGAAAAAACCTCTCCTAAATTTCGAACCCAAGGCTGAAATCAGCGTCCATAAAAAGAATGATTTTTCTAAAAATACAACTTAATGCAGATTTTGATAGTTTTATCGTTTCAAACCATGATTCTTTTCACCATTCCAAAATTTCAGTCCTATTTGTACCATAGAACCTGAAAAAATGGTTTCTAAAGTTCGAACCCAAATCTGAAATTAGTGCTTATAGGAATGATGGTTTTTCTAAAATGACAACTTTTTGCAGTTATTAATACTTATTTTGTTTCGGACGATGATTCTAATCACCATTCCAAAATTTTCAGTCCTTTTGGTACAATAGAACCTGAAAAAATGGCTTCTAAAGTTCGAACGGAAGTCTGAAATTAGTGCTTATAATAATGATGATTTTTCTTAAATGAAAACTTTTTGTAGATTTTGATATTTATTTTGTTTCGGACGATGTTTCTTATCACCATTTCTTACCACCTTTTGGTACCATACAACCTGAAAAAATGGCTTCTAAAGTTCGAACCCAAGTCTGAAATAATTGCTTATGGGAATGATGATTTATCTAAAATGACAACTTTCTGCAGTTTTTGATACTTATTATATTTCGGACGGTGATTCACCATTCCAAAATTTCAGTCCTTTTTGTACCAAAGATCCAGAAAAAATGGCAAATAAAGTTCCAACCCAAGTGTGAAATTAGTGCTTATGTGATTAATGATTTTTCTAAAATAACAACTTTTGCAGATATTTATACTTATTTCGTTTCGGACGATGATTCTTATCACCATTCCAAAATTTCAGTCCGTTTGGAACCATAGAGCCTGAAAAAACTGCTTCTAAAGTTTGAACCCAAGTTTGAAATTAGAGTCCATAAAAGTAATGATTTTTCTAAAAATACAACTTTATTCAGATTTTGATAGTTATTTCGTTTCAAACCATGATTCTTATCACCATTCCAAATTTTCAATCCTTTTGGTACCATAGAACCTGAAAAAAAGGCTTCTTAAGTTCGAAACCAAGTCTGAAATTAGTGCTAATAGGAATGATGATTTTTCTAAAATGACAACTTTTTGCAGTTATCAATACTTATTTTGTTTCGGACGATGATTCTAATCACCATTCCAAAATGTTCAGTCCTTTTGGTACAATAGAACCTGAAAAAATGGCTTCTAAAGTTCGAACCCAAGTCTGAAATTAGTGCTTATAATAATGATGATTTTTCTTAAATGAAAACTTTTTGTAGATTTTGATATTTATTTTGTTTCGGACGATGTTTCTTATCACCATTTCAAAATTTCAGTCCGTTTGAAACAATAGAGCCTGAAAAAACCTCTCCTAAATTTCGAACCCAAGGCTGAAATCAGCGTCCATAAAAAGAATGATTTTTCTAAAAATACAACTTAATGCAGATTTTGATAGTTTTATCGTTTCAAACCATGATTCTTTTCACCATTCCAAAATTTCAGTCCTATTTGTACCATAGAACCTGAAAAAATGGTTTCTAAAGTTCGAACCCAAATCTGAAATTAGTGCTTATAGGAATGATGGTTTTTCTAAAATGACAACTTTTTGCAGTTATTAATACTTATTTTGTTTCGGACGATGATTCTAATCACCATTCCAAAATTTCAGTCCGTTTGGAACCATAGAGCCTGAAAAAACTGCTTCTAAAGTTTGAACCCAAGTTTGAAATTAGAGTCCATAAAAGTAATGATTTTTCTAAAAATACAACTTTATTCAGATTTTGATAGTTATTTCGTTTCAAACCATGATTCTTATCACCATTCCAAATTTTCAATCCTTTTGGTACCATAGAACCTGAAAAAAAGGCTTCTTAAGTTCGGAAACCAAGTCTGAAATTAGTGCTAATAGGAATGATGATTTTTCTAAAATGACAACTTTTTGCAGTTATTAATACTTATTTTGTTTCGGACGATGATTCTAATCACCATTCCAAAATTTTCAGTCCTTTTGGTACAATAGAACATGAAAAAATGGCTTCTAAAGTTCGAACCCAAGTCTGAAATTAGTGCTTATAATAATGATGAATTTCTTAAATGAAAACTTTTTGTAGATTTTGATATTTATTTTGTTTTGGACGATGTTTCTTATCACCATTTCAAAATTTCAGTCCGTTTGAAACAATAGAGCCTGAAAAAACCTCTCCTAAATTTCGAACCCAAGGCTGAAATCAGCGTCCATAAAAAGAATGATTTTTCTAAAAATACAACTTAATGCAGATTTTGATAGTTTTATCGTTTCAAACCATGATTCTTTTCACCATTCCAAAATTTCAGTCCTATTTGTACCATAGAACCTGAAAAAATGGTTTCTAAAGTTCGAACTCAAATCTGAAATTAGTGCTTATAGGAATGATGGTTTTTCTAAAATGACAACTTTTTGCAGTTATTAATACTTATTTTGTTTCGGACGATGATTCTAATCACCATTCCAAAATTTTCAGTCCTTTTGGTACAATAGAACCTGAAAAAATGGCTTCTAAAGTTCGAACCCAAGTCTGAAATTAGTGCTTATAATAATGATGATTTTTCTTCAATGAAAACTTTTTGTAGATGTTGATATTTATTTTGTTTCGGACGATGTTTCTTATCACCATTTCAAAATTTCAGTCCGTTTGAAACAATAGAGCCTGAAAAAACCTCTCCTAAATTTCGAACCCAAGGCTGAAATCAGCGTCCATAAAAAGAATGATTTTTCTAAAAATACAACTTTATGCAGATTTTGATAGTTTTTTCGTTTCAAACCATGATTCTTATCACCATTCCAAAATTTCAGGGCATTTGGTACCACAGAACCTGAAAAAATGGCTTCTAAAGTTCGAACCCAAGTCTGAAATAAGTGCTTATAGGAATGATGATTTTCCTAAAATGAAATTTTTTTTGCAGATTTTGATACTAATTTTGTTTCGGACGATGATTCTTATAACCATTCCAAAATTTTCAGTCCTTTTGGTACCATAGAAGTCTGAAATAAGTGCTTATAGGAATGATGATTTTTCTAAAATGACAATTTTTTGCAGTTTTTGAAACTTATTTTGTTTCGGACGATGAATCGAATCACCATTCCAAATTTTCAGGCCTTTTGGTACAATAGAACCTGAAAAAATGGCTTCTAAAGTTCGAACCCAAGCCTGAAATTAGTGCTTATAATAGTGATGATTTTTCTTAAATGAAAACTTTTCGTAGATTTTGATATTTATTTTGTTTCGGACGATGTTTCTTATCACCATTTCAAAATTTCAGTCCGTTTGAAACAATAGAGCCTGAAAAAACCTCTCCTAAATTTCGAACCCAAGGCTGAAATCAGCGTCCATAAAAAGAATGATTTTTCTAAAAATACAACTTAATGCAGTTATTAATACTTATTTTGTTTCGGACGATGATTCTAATCACCATTCCAAAATTTTCAGTCCTTTTGGTACAATAGAACATGAAAAAATGGCTTCTAAAGTTCGAACCCAAGCCTGAAATTAGTGCTTATAATAGTGATGATTTTTCTTAAATGAAAACTTTTCGTAGATTTTGATATTTATTTTGTTTCGGACGATGTTTCTTATCACCATTTCAAAATTTCAGTCCGTTTGAAACAATAGAGCCTGAAAAAACCTCTCCTAAATTTCGAACCCAAGGCTGAAATCAGCGTCCATAAAAAGAATGATTTTTCTAAAAATACAACTTAATGCAGTTATTAATACTTATTTTGTTTCGGACGATGATTCTAATCACCATTCCAAAATTTTCAGTCCTTTTGGTACAATAGAACATGAAAAAATGGCTTCTAAAGTTCGAACCCAAATCTGAAATTAGTGCTTATAGGAATGATGATTTTTCTAAAATGACAACTTTTTGCAGTTATTAATACTTATTTTGTTTCGGACGATGATTCTAATCACCATTCCAAAATTTTCAGTCCTTTTGGTACAATAGAACCTGAAAAAATGGCTTCTAAAGTTCGAACGGAAGTCTGAAATTAGTGCTTATAATAATGATGATTTTTCTTAAATGAAAACTTTTTGTAGATTTTGATATTTATTTTGTTTCGGACGATGTTTCTTATCACCATTTCTTACCACCTTTTGGTACCATACAACCTGAAAAAATGGCTTCTAAAGTTCGAACCCAAGTCTGAAATAATTGCTTATGGGAATGATGATTTATCTAAAATGACAACTTTCTGCAGTTTTTGATACTAATTATATTTCGGACGGTGATTCACCATTCCAAAATTTCAGTCCTTTTCGTACCAAAGATCCAGAAAAAATGGCAAATAAAGTTCCAACCCAAGTGTGAAATTAGTGCTTATGTGATTAATGATTTTTCTAAAATAACAACTTTTGCAGATATTTATACTTATTTCGTTTCGGACGATGATTCTTATCACCATTCCAAAATTTCAGTCCGTTTGGAACCATAGAGCCTGAAAAAACTGCTTCTAAAGTTTGAACCCAAGTTTGAAATTACAGTCCATAAAAGTAATGATTTTTCTAAAAATACAACTTTATTCAGATTTTGATAGTTATTTCGTTTCAAACCATGATTCTTATCACCATTCCAAATTTTCAATCCTTTTGGTACCATAGAACCTGAAAAAAAGGCTTCTTAAGTTCGAAACCAAGTCTGAAATTAGTGCTAATAGGAATGATGATTTTTCTAAAATGACAACTTTTTGCAGTTATCAATACTTATTTTGTTTCGGACGATGATTCTAATCACCATTCCAAAATGTTCAGTCCTTTTGGTACAATAGAACCTGAAAAAATGGCTTCTAAAGTTCGAACCCAAGTCTGAAATTAGTGCTTATAATAATGATGATTTTTCTTAAATGAAAACTTTTTGTAGATTTTGATATTTATTTTGTTTCGGACGATGTTTCTTATCACCATTTCAAAATTTCAGTCCGTTTGAAACAATAGAGCCTGAAAAAACCTCTCCTAAATTTCGAACCCAAGGCTGAAATCAGCGTCCATAAAAAGAATGATTTTTCTAAAAATACAACTTAATGCAGATTTTGATAGTTTTATCGTTTCAAACCATGATTCTTTTCACCATTCCAAAATTTCAGTCCTATTTGTACCATAGAACCTGAAAAAATGGTTTCTAAAGTTCGAACCCAAATCTGAAATTAGTGCTTATAGGAATGATGGTTTTTCTAAAATGACAACTTTTTGCAGTTATTAATACTTATTTTGTTTCGGACGATGATTCTAATCACCATTCCAAAATTTCAGTCCGTTTGGAACCATAGAGCCTGAAAAAACTGCTTCTAAAGTTTGAACCCAAGTTTGAAATTAGAGTCCATAAAAGTAATGATTTTTCTAAAAATACAACTTTATTCAGATTTTGATAGTTATTTCGTTTCAAACCATGATTCTTATCACCATTCCAAATTTTCAATCCTTTTGGTACCATAGAACCTGAAAAAAAGGCTTCTTAAGTTCGAAACCAAGTCTGAAATTAGTGCTAATAGGAATGATGATTTTTCTAAAATGACAACTTTTTGCAGTTATCAATACTTATTTTGTTTCGGACGATGATTCTAATCACCATTCCAAAATGTTCAGTCCTTTTGGTACAATAGAACCTGAAAAAATGGCTTCTAAAGTTCGAACCCAAGTCTGAAATTAGTGCTTATAATAATGATGATTTTTCTTAAATGAAAACTTTTTGTAGATTTTGATATTTATTTTGTTTCGGACGATGTTTCTTATCACCATTTCAAAATTTCAGTCCGTTTGAAACAATAGAGCCTGAAAAAACCTCTCCTAAATTTCGAACCCAAGGCTGAAATCAGCGTCCATAAAAAGAATGATTTTTCTAAAAATACAACTTAATGCAGATTTTGATAGTTTTATCGTTTCAAACCATGATTCTTTTCACCATTCCAAAATTTCAGTCCTATTTGTACCATAGAACCTGAAAAAATGGTTTCTAAAGTTCGAACCCAAATCTGAAATTAGTGCTTATAGGAATGATGGTTTTTCTAAAATGACAACTTTTTGCAGTTATTAATACTTATTTTGTTTCGGACGATGATTCTAATCACCATTCCAAAATTTCAGTCCGTTTGGAACCATAGAGCCTGAAAAAACTGCTTCTAAAGTTTGAACCCAAGTTTGAAATTAGAGTCCATAAAAGTAATGATTTTTCTAAAAATACAACTTTATTCAGATTTTGATAGTTATTTCGTTTCAAACCATGATTCTTATCACCATTCCGAATTTTCAATCCTTTTGGTACCATAGAACCTGAAAAAAAGGCTTCTTAAGTTCGGAAACCAAGTCTGAAATTAGTGCTAATAGGAATGATGATTTTTCTAAAATGACAACTTTTTGCAGTTATTAATACTTATTTTGTTTCGGACGATGATTCTAATCACCATTCCAAAATTTTCAGTCCTTTTGGTACAATAGAACATGAAAAAATGGCTTCTAAAGTTCGAACCCAAGTCTGAAATTAGTGCTTATAATAATGATGAATTTCTTAAATGAAAACTTTTTGTAGATTTTGATATTTATTTTGTTTTGGACGATGTTTCTTATCACCATTTCAAAATTTCAGTCCGTTTGAAACAATAGAGCCTGAAAAAACCTCTCCTAAATTTCGAACCCAAGGCTGAAATCAGCGTCCATAAAAAGAATGATTTTTCTAAAAATACAACTTAATGCAGATTTTGATAGTTTTATCGTTTCAAACCATGATTCTTTTCACCATTCCAAAATTTCAGTCCTATTTGTACCATAGAACCTGAAAAAATGGTTTCTAAAGTTCGAACTCAAATCTGAAATTAGTGCTTATAGGAATGATGGTTTTTCTAAAATGACAACTTTTTGCAGTTATTAATACTTATTTTGTTTCGGACGATGATTCTAATCACCATTCCAAAATTTTCAGTCCTTTTGGTACAATAGAACCTGAAAAAATGGCTTCTAAAGTTCGAACCCAAGTCTGAAATTAGTGCTTATAATAATGATGATTTTTCTTCAATGAAAACTTTTTGTAGATGTTGATATTTATTTTGTTTCGGACGATGTTTCTTATCACCATTTCAAAATTTCAGTCCGTTTGAAACAATAGAGCCTGAAAAAACCTCTCCTAAATTTCGAACCCAAGGCTGAAATCAGCGTCCATAAAAAGAATGATTTTTCTAAAAATACAACTTTATGCAGATTTTGATAGTTTTTTCGTTTCAAACCATGATTCTTATCACCATTCCAAAATTTCAGGGCATTTGGTACCACAGAACCTGAAAAAATGGCTTCTAAAGTTCGAACCCAAGTCTGAAATAAGTGCTTATAGGAATGATGATTTTCCTAAAATGAAATTTTTTTTGCAGATTTTGATACTAATTTTGTTTCGGACGATGATTCTTATAACCATTCCAAAATTTTCAGTCCTTTTGGTACCATAGAAGTCTGAAATAAGTGCTTATAGGAATGATGATTTTTCTAAAATGACAATTTTTTGCAGTTTTTGAAACTTATTTTGTTTCGGACGATGAATCGAATCACCATTCCAAATTTTCAGGCCTTTTGGTACAATAGAACCTGAAAAAATGGCTTCTAAAGTTCGAACCCAAGCCTGAAATTAGTGCTTATAATAGTGATGATTTTTCTTAAATGAAAACTTTTTGTAGATTTTGATATTTATTTTGTTTCGGACGATGTTTCTTATCACCATTTCAAAATTTCAGTCCGTTTGAAACAATAGAGCCTGAAAAAACCTCTCCTAAATTTCGAACCCAAGGCTGAAATCAGCGTCCATAAAAAGAATGATTTTTCTAAAAATACAACTTAATGCAGATTTTGATAGTTTTATCGTTTCAAACCATGATTCTTTTCACCATTCCAAAATTTCAGTCCTATTTGTACCATAGAACCTGAAAAAATGGTTTCTAAAGTTCGAACCCAAATCTGAAATTAGTGCTTATAGGAATGATGGTTTTTCTAAAATGACAACTTTTTGCAGTTATTAATACTTATTTTGTTTCGGACGATGATTCTAATCACCATTCCAAAATTTTCAGTCCTTTTGGTACAATAGAACCTGAAAAAATGGCTTCTAAAGTTCGAACGGAAGTCTGAAATTAGTGCTTATAATAATGATGATTTTTCTTAAATGAAAACTTTTTGTAGATTTTGATATTTATTTTGTTTCGGACGATGTTTCTTATCACCATTTCTTACCACCTTTTGGTACCATACAACCTGAAAAAATGGCTTCTAAAGTTCGAACCCAAGTCTGAAATAATTGCTTATGGGAATGATGATTTATCTAAAATGACAACTTTCTGCAGTTTTTGATACTTATTATATTTCGGACGGTGATTCTTAACACCATTCCAAAATTTCAGTCCTTTTCGTACCAAAGATCCAGAAAAAATGGCAAATAAAGTTCCAACCCAAGTGTGAAATTAGTGCTTATGTGATTAATGATTTTTCTAAAATTACAAGTTTTGCAGATATTTATACTTATTTCGTTTCGGACGATGATTCTTATCACCATTCCAAAATTTCAGTCCGTTTGGAACCATAGAGCCTGAAAAAACTGCTTCTAAAGTTTGAACCCAAGTTTGAAATTAAAGTCCATAAAAGTAATGATTTTTCTTAAAATACAACTTTATTCAAATTTTGATAGTTATTTCGTTTCAAACCATGATTCTTATCACCATTCCAAATTTTCAATGCTTTTGGTACCATAGAACCTGAAAAAAAGGCTTCTTAAGTTCGAAACCAAGTCTGAAATTAGTGCTAATAGGAATGATGATTTTTCTAAAATGACATTTTTTTGCAGTTATCAATACTTATTTTGTTTCGGACGATGATTCTAATCACCATTCCAAAATTTTCAGTCCTTTTGGTACAATAGAACCTGAAAAAATGGCTTCTAAAGTTCGAACCCAAGTCTGAAATAAGTGCTTATAATAATGATGATTTTTCTTAAATGAAAACTTTTTGTAGATTTTGATATTTATTTTGTTTCGGACGATGTTTCTTATCACCATTTCAAAATTTCAGTCCGTTTGAAACAATAGAGCCTGAAAAAACCTCTCCTAAATTTCGAACCCAAGGCTGAAATCAGCGTCCATAAAAAGAATGATTTTTCTAAAAATACAACTTAATGCAGATTTTGATAGTTTTATCGTTTCAAACCATGATTCTTTTCACCATTCCAAAATTTCAGTCCTATTTGTACCATAGAACCTGAAAAAATGGTTTCTAAAGTTCGAACCCAAATCTGAAATTAGTGCTTATAGGAATGATGGTTTTTCTAAAATGACAACTTTTTGCAGTTATTAATACTTATTTGTTTCGGACGATGATTCTAATCACCATTCCAAAATTTCAGTCCGTTTGGAACCATAGAGCCTGAAAAAACTGCTTCTAAAGTTTGAACCCAAGTTTGAAATTAGAGTCCATAAAAGTAATGATTTTTCTAAAAATACAACTTTATTCAGATTTTGATAGTTATTTCGTTTCAAACCATGATTCTTATCACCATTCCAAAATTTCAGTCCTATTTGTACCATAGAACCTGAAAAAATGGTTTCTAAAGTTCGAACCCAAATCCGAAATTAGTGCTTATAGGAATGATGGTTTTTCTAAAATGACAACTTTTTGCAGTTATTTATACTTATTTGGTTTCGGACGATGATTCTAATCACCATTCCAAAATTTTCAGTCCTTTTGGTACAATAGAACCTGAAAAAATGGCTTCTAAAGTTCGAACCCAAGTCTGAAATTAGTGCTTATAATAATGATGATTTTTCTTCAATGAAAACTTTTTGTAGATGTTGATATTTATTTTGTTTCGGACGATGTTTCTTATCACCATTTCAAAATTTCAGTCCGTTTGAAACAATAGAGCCTGAAAAAACCTCTCCTAAATTTCGAACCCAAGGCTGAAATCAGCGTCCATAAAAAGAATGATTTTTCTAAAAATACAACTTAATGCAGATTTTGATAGTTTTATCGTTTCAAACCATGATTCTTTTCACCATTCCAAAATTTCAGTCCTATTTGTACCATAGAACCTGAAAAAATGGTTTCTAAAGTTCGAACCCAAATCTGAAATTAGTGCTTATAGGAATGATGGTTTTTCTAAAATGACAACTTTTTGCAGTTATTAATACTTATTTGTTTCGGACGATGATTCTAATCACCATTCCAAAATTTCAGTCCGTTTGGAACCATAGAGCCTGAAAAAACTGCTTCTAAAGTTTGAACCCAAGTTTGAAATTAGAGTCCATAAAAGTAATGATTTTTCTAAAAATACAACTTTATTCAGATTTTGATAGTTATTTCGTTTCAAACCATGATTCTTATCACCATTCCAAAATTTCAGTCCTATTTGTACCATAGAACCTGAAAAAATGGTTTCTAAAGTTCGAACCCAAATCCGAAATTAGTGCTTATAGGAATGATGGTTTTTCTAAAATGACAACTTTTTGCAGTTATTAATACTTATTTTGTTTCGGACGATGATTCTAATCACCATTCCAAAATTTTCAGTCCTTTTGGTACAATAGAACCTGAAAAAATGGCTTCTAAAGTTCGAACCCAAGTCTGAAATTAGTGCTTATAATAATGATGATTTTTCTTCAATGAAAACTTTTTGTAGATGTTGATATTTATTTTGTTTCGGACGATGTTTCTTATCACCATTTCAAAATTTCAGTCCGTTTGAAACAATAGAGCCTGAAAAAACCTCTCCTAAATTTCGAACCCAAGGCTGAAATCAGCGTCCATAAAAAGAATGATTTTTCTAAAAATACAACTTTATGCAGATTTTGATAGTTTTTTCGTTTCAAACCATGATTCTTATCACCATTCCAAAATTTCAGGGCATTTGGTACCACAGAACCTGAAAAAATGGCTTCTAAAAATCGAACCCAAGTCTGAAATAAGTGCTTATAGGAATGATGATTTTCCTAAAATGAAATTTTTTTTGCAGATTTTGATACTAATTTTGTTTCGGACGATGATTCTTATAACCATTCCAAAATTTTCAGTCCTTTTGGTACCATAGAAGTCTGAAATAAGTGCTTATAGGAATGATGATTTTTCTAAAATGACAATTTTTTGCAATTTTTGAAACTTATTTTGTTTCGGACGATGAATCGAATCACCATTCCAAATTTTCAGGCCTTTTGGTACAATAGAACCTGAAAAAATGGCTTCTAAAGTTCGAACCCAAGCCTGAAATTAGTGCTTATAATAGTGATGATTTTTCTTAAATGAAAACTTTTTGTAGATTTTGATATTTATTTTGTTTCGGACGATGTTTCTTATCACCATTTCAAAATTTCAGTCCGTTTGAAACAATAGAGCCTGAAAAAACCTCTCCTAAATTTCGAACCCAAGGCTGAAATCAGCGTCCATAAAAAGAATGATTTTTCTAAAAATACAATTTAATGCAGATTTTGATAGTTTTATCGTTTCAAACCATGATTCTTTTCACCATTCCAAAATTTCAGTCCTATTTGTACCATAGAACCTGAAAAAATGGTTTCTAAAGTTCGAACCCAAATCTGAAATTAGTGCTTATAGGAATGATGGTTTTTCTAAAATGACAACTTTTTGCAGTTATTAATACTTATTTTGTTTCGGACGATGATTCTAATCACCATTCCAAAATTTCAGTCCGTTTGGAACCATAGAGCCTGAAAAAACTGCTTCTAAAGTTTGAAATTAGAGTCCATAAAAGTAATGATTTTTCTAAAAATACAACTTTATTCAGATTTTGATAGTTATTTCGTTTCAAACCATGATTCTTATCACCATTCCAAATTTTCAATCCTTTTGGTACCATAGAACCTGAAAAAAAGGCTTCTTAAGTTCGAAACCAAGTCTGAAATTAGTGCTAATAGGAATGATGATTTTTCTAAAATGACAACTTTTTGCAGTTATTAATACTTATTTTGTTTCGGACGATGATTCTAATCACCATTCCAAAATTTTCAGTCCTTTTGGTACAATAGAACCTGAAAAAATGGCTTCTAAAGTTCGAACCCAAGTCTGAAATTAGTGCTTATAATAATGATGATTTTTCTTAAATGAAAACTTTTTGTAGATTTTGATATTTATTTTGTTTTGGACGATGTTTCTTATCACCATTTCAAAATTTCAGTCCGTTTGAAACAATAGAGCCTGAAAAAACCTCTCCTAAATTTCGAACCCAAGGCTGAAATCAGCGTCCATAAAAAGAATGATTTTTCTAAAAATACAACTTAATGCAGATTTTGATAGTTTTATCGTTTCAAACCATGATTCTTTTCACCATTCCAAAATTTCAGTCCTATTTGTACCATAGAACCTGAAAAAATGGTTTCTAAAGTTCGAACCCAAATCTGAAATAAGTGCTTATAGGAATGATGGTTTTTCTAAAATGACAACTTTTTGCAGTTATTAATACTTATTTTGTTTCGGACGATGATTCTAATCACCATTCCAAAATTTTCAGTCCTTTTGGTACAATAGAACCTGAAAAAATGGCTTCTAAAGTTCGAACCCAAGTCTGAAATTAGTGCTTATAATAATGATGATTTTTCTTTAATGAAAACTTTTTGTAGATGTTGATATTTATTTTGTTTCGGACGATGTTTCTTATCACCATTTCAAAATTTCAGTCCGTTTGAAACAATAGAGCCTGAAAAAACCTCTCCTAAATTTCGAACCCAAGGCTGAAATCAGCGTCCATAAAAAGAATGATTTTTCTAAAAATACAACTTAATGCAGATTTTGATAGTTTTTTCGTTTCAAACCATGATTCTTATCACCATTCCAAAATTTCAGGGCATTTGGTACCACAGAACCTGAAAAAATGGCTTCTAAAAATCGAACCCAAGTCTGAAATAAGTGCTTATAGGAATGATGATTTTCCTAAAATGAAATTTTTTTTGCAGATTTTGATACTAATTTTGTTTCGGACGATGATTCTTATAACCATTCCAAAATTTTCAGTCCTTTTGGTACCATAGAAGTCTGAAATAAGTGCTTATAGGAATGATGATTTTTCTAAAATGACAATTTTTTGCAATTTTTGAAACTTATTTTGTTTCGGACGATGAATCGAATCACCATTCCAAATTTTCAGGCCTTTTGGTACAATAGAACCTGAAAAAATGGCTTCTAAAGTTCGAACCCAAGCCTGAAATTAGTGCTTATAATAGTGATGATTTTTCTTAAATGAAAACTTTTTGTAGATTTTGATATTTATTTTGTTTCGGACGATGTTTCTTATCACCATTTCAAAATTTCAGTCCGTTTGAAACAATAGAGCCTGAAAAAACCTCTCCTAAATTTCGAACCCAAGGCTGAAATCAGCGTCCATAAAAAGAATGATTTTTCTAAAAATACAATTTAATGCAGATTTTGATAGTTTTATCGTTTCAAACCATGATTCTTTTCACCATTCCAAAATTTCAGTCCTATTTGTACCATAGAACCTGAAAAAATGGTTTCTAAAGTTCGAACCCAAATCTGAAATTAGTGCTTATAGGAATGATGGTTTTTCTAAAATGACAACTTTTTGCAGTTATTAATACTTATTTTGTTTCGGACGATGATTCTAATCACCATTCCAAAATTTCAGTCCGTTTGGAACCATAGAGCCTGAAAAAACTGCTTCTAAAGTTTGAACCCAAGTTTGAAATTAGAGTCCATAAAAGTAATGATTTTTCTAAAAATACAACTTTATTCAGATTTTGATAGTTATTTCGTTTCAAACCATGATTCTTATCACCATTCCAAATTTTCAATCCTTTTGGTACCATAGAACCTGAAAAAAAGGCTTCTTAAGTTCGAAACCAAGTCTGAAATTAGTGCTAATAGGAATGATGATTTTTCTAAAATGACAACTTTTTGCAGTTATTAATACTTATTTTGTTTCGGACGATGATTCTTATCACCATTCCAAAATTTTCAGTCCTTTTGGTACAATAGAACCTGAAAAAATGGCTTCTAAAGTTCGAACCCAAGTCTGAAATTAGTGCTTATAATAATGATGATTTTTCTTAAATGAAAACTTTTTGTAGATTTTGATATTTATTTTGTTTTGGACGATGTTTCTTATCACCATTTCAAAATTTCAGTCCGTTTGAAACAATAGAGCCTGAAAAAACCTCTCCTAAATTTCGAACCCAAGGCTGAAATCAGCGTCCATAAAAAGAATGATTTTTCTAAAAATACAACTTAATGCAGATTTTGATAGTTTTATCGTTTCAAACCATGATTCTTTTCACCATTCCAAAATTTCAGTCCTATTTGTACCATAGAACCTGAAAAAATGGTTTCTAAAGTTCGAACCCAAATCTGAAATAAGT
This sequence comes from Hesperophylax consimilis, assembly GCF_061612785.1. NCBI lineage: Eukaryota > Metazoa > Arthropoda > Insecta > Trichoptera > Limnephilidae > Hesperophylax > Hesperophylax consimilis. The sequence continues at coordinate 11,237,898 of NC_142857.1, forward strand.
GCTTATAGGAATGATGGTTTTTCTAAAATGACCACTTTTTGCAGTTATTAATACTTATTTTGTTTCGGACGATGATTCTAATCACCATTCCAAAATTTTCAGTCCTTTTGGTACAATAGAACCTGAAAAAATGGCTTCTAAAGTTCGAACCCAAGTCTGAAATTAGTGCTTATAATAATGATGATTTTTCTTCAATGAAAACTTTTTGTAGATGTTGATATTTATTTTGTTTCGGACGATGTTTCTTATCACCATTTCAAAATTTCAGTCCGTTTGAAACAATAGAGCCTGAAAAAACCTCTCCTAAATTTCGAACCCAAGGCTGAAATCAGCGTCCATAAAAAGAATGATTTTTCTAAAAATACAACTTTATGCAGATTTTGATAGTTTTTTCGTTTCAAACCATGATTCTTATCACCATTCCAAAATTTCAGGGCATTTGGTACCACAGAACCTGAAAAAATGGCTTCTAAAGTTCGAACCCAAGTCTGAAATAAGTGCTTATAGGAATGATGATTTTCCTAAAATGAAATTTTTTTTGCAGATTTTGATACTAATTTTGTTTCGGACGATGATTCTTATAACCATTCCAAAATTTTCAGTCCTTTTGGTACCATAGAAGTCTGAAATAAGTGCTTATAGGAATGATGATTTTTCTAAAATGACAATTTTTTGCAGTTTTTGAAACTTATTTTGTTTCGGACGATGAATCGAATCACCATTCCAAATTTTCAGGCCTTTTGGTACAATAGAACCTGAAAAAATGGCTTCTAAAGTTCGAACCCAAGCCTGAAATTAGTGCTTATAATAGTGATGATTTTTCTTAAATGAAAACTTTTTGTAGATTTTGATATTTATTTTGTTTCGGACGATGTTTCTTATCACCATTTCAAAATTTCAGTCCGTTTGAAACAATAGAGCCTGAAAAAACCTCTCCTAATTTTCGAACCCAAGGCTGAAATCAGCGTCCATAAAAAGAATGAATTTTCTAAAAATACAACTTTATGCAGATTTTGATAGTTTTTTCGTTTCAAACCGTGATTCTTATCACCAATCCAAAATTTCAGTCCTTTGAGTTCCATAGAACCTGAAAAAATGGCTTCTAAAGTTAGAACCCAAGTCTGAAATTAGCGTCCATAAAAATAATGATTTTTGTCAAAATTCAACTTTATAAAGATTTTGATACTTATTTCGTTTCGGACGATGATTCTTATCACCAGTCCAAAATTTCAGTCCGTTTGAAACTATAGAGCCTGAATAAACTGCTTCTAAAGTTCGGACCCATTGCTGAAATTAGCGTCCATAAAAATAATGATTTTTCTAAAAATACAACTTAATGTAGATTTTGAGAGTTTATTCGTTTCAAACCATGATTCTCATCACTATTCCGAAATTTCAGTCCTTTTGGTACCATACAACCTGAAAAAATGGCTTCTAAAGTTCGAACCCAAGTCTGAAATAATTGCTTATGGGAATGATGATTTATCTAAAATGACAACTTTCTGCAGTTTTTGATACTTATTATATTTCGGACGGTGATTCTTAACACCATTCCAAAATTTCAGTCCTTTTCGTACCAAAGATCCAGAAAAAATGGCAAATAAAGTTCCAACCCAAGTGTGAAATTAGTGCTTATGTGATTAATGATTTTTCTAAAATTACAAGTTTTGCAGATATTTATACTTATTTCGTTTCGGACGATGATTCTTGTCACCATTCCAAAATTTCAGTCCGTTTGGAACCATAGAGCCTGAAAAAACTGCTTCTAAAGTTTGAACCCAAGTTTGAAATTATAGTCCATAAAAGTAATGATTTTTCTAAAAATACAACTTTATTCAGATTTTGATAGTTATTTCGTTTCAAACCATGATTCTTATCACCATACAAAAATTTCAGTCCTTTGAGTACCATAGAACCTGAAAAAGTGGCTTCTAAAGTTCGAACCCAAGTCTGAAATTAGCGTCCATAGATATAATGATTTTTGTAAAAATACAACTTTATAAAGATTTTGATACTTATTTCGTTTTGGGCGATGGTTCTTATAACCAGTCCAAAATTTCAGTCCGTTTGAAACAATAGAGCCTGAAAAAACTGCTTTTAAAGTTCGAACCCAAGGATGAAATTAGCGTCCATAAAAATAATGACTTTTCTAAAATGCAACTTTATGCAGATTTTGATAGTTTTTTCGTTTCAAACCATGATTCTTTTCACCATTCCAAAATTTCAGTCCTATTTGTACCATAGAACCTGAAAAAATGGTTTCTAAAGTTCGAACCCAAATCTGAAATTAGTGCTTATAGGAATGATGGTTTTTCTAAAATGACAATTTTTTGCAGTTTTTGATAAGTTTGAAATTAGAGTCCATAAAAATAAGGATTTTCCTTAAAAAACAACTTTATAATGATTTTAATACTTATTTCGTTTTAAACCATGATTCTTATCACCATTCCAAATTTTCAATCCTTTTGGTACCATAGAACCTTAAAAAAAAGGCTTCTTAAGTTCGAAACCAAGTCTGAAATTAGTGCTAATAGGAATGATGATTTTTATAAAATGACAACTTTTTGCAGTTATAAATACTTATTTTGTTTCGGACATTGATTCTTATCACCATTCCAAAATTTTCAGTCCTTTTGGTACAATAGAACCTGAAAAAATGGCTTCTAAAGTTCGAACCCAAGTCTGAAATTAGTGCTTATAATAATGATGATTTTTCTTAAATGAAAACTTTTTGTAGATTTTGATATTTATTTTGTTTCGGACGATGTTTCTTATCACCATTTCAAAATTTCAGTCCGTTTGAAACAATAGAGCCTGAAAAAACCTCTCCTAAATTTCGAACCCAAGGCTGAAATCAGCGTCCATAAAAAGAATGATTTTTCTAAAAATACAACTTTATGCAGATTCTGATAGTTTTTTCGTTTCAAACCATGATTCTTATCACCATTCAAAAATTTCAGTCCTTTGAGTACCATAGAACCTGAAAAAATGGCTTCTAAAGTTCGAACCCAAGTCTGAAATTAGTGCTTATAGGAATGATGATTTTCCTAAAATGAAATTTTTTTTGCAGATTTTGATACTAATTTTGTTTCGGACAATGATTCTTATCACCATTCCACAATTTCAGTCCGTTTGAAACAATAGAGCCTGAAAAAACTGCTTCTAAAGTTTGAACCCAAGTTTGAAATTAGAGTCCATAAAAGTAATGATTTTTCTAAAAATACAACTTTATTCAGATTTTGATAGTTATTTCGTTTCAAACCATGATTCTTATCACCATTCAAAAATTTCAGTCCTTTGAGTACCATAGAACCTGAAAAAATGGCTTCTAAAGTTCGAACCCAAGTCTGAAATTAACATCCATAAAAATAATGATTTTGGTCAAAATTCAACTTTATAAAGATTTTGATACTTCTTTCGTTTCGGGCGATGATTCTTATCACCAGTCCAAAATTTCAGTCCGTTTGAAACCATAGAGCCTGAAAAAATGGCTTCTAAATTTCGAACCCAAGTCTGAAATTAGCGTCCATAAAAATATTGATTTTTGTAAGAATAAAACTTTATAAAGATTTTGATACGTATTTTGTTTCGGACGATGATTCCTATCACAATTCCAAAATTTTCAGTCCTTTTTTGTACCATAGAACCTGAAAAAATGGCTTCTAAAGTTCGAACCCAAGTCTGAAATTAGTGCTTATAGGAATGAGGATTTTTCTAAAATGACAATTTTTTGCAGATTTTTATTCTTATTTCGTTTCAAACCATGATAATAATCACCATTTCGAAATTTCAGTCCTTTTCGTACAAAAGATCCTGAAAAAATGGCTTCTAAAGTTCCAACCCAAGTCTGAAATTAGTGCTTATGTGATTAATGAATTTTCTAAAATTACAACTTTTGCAGATACTTATACTTATTTCGTTTCGGACTATGATTCTTATGTCCATTCCAAAATTTCAGTCCGTTTGAAACAATAGAGCCTGAAAAAACCTCTCCTAAATTTCGAACCCAAGGCTGAAATTAGCGAGCATAGAAAAAATGATTTTTCTAAAAATACAACTTCATGCAGATTTTGATAGTTATTTCGTTTCAAACCATGATTCTTATCACCATTCTAAAATTTCAGTCCTTTTGGTACCATAGAACCTGAAAAACTGCTTCTAAAATTCGAACCTTAGTCTGAAATTAGAGCTTAAAGGAATGATGATTTTTCTAAAATGACAACTTTTTGCAGTTATTAATACTTATTTTGTTTCGGACGATGATTCTTACTACCATTCAGTCCGTTTGAAACAATAGAGCCTGAAAAAACTGCTTTTAAAGTTCGAACCCAAGGATGAAATTAGCGTCCATAAAAATAATGACTTTTCTAAAATGCAACTTTATGCAGATTTTGATAGTTTTTTCGTTTCAAACCATGATTCTTTTCACCATTCCAAAATTTCAGTCCTATTTGTACCATAGAACCTGAAAAAATGGTTTCTAAAGTTCGAACCCAAATCTGAAATTAGTGCTTATAGGAATGATGGTTTTTCTAAAATGACAATTTTTTGCAGTTTTTGATACTTATTTTGTTTCGGACGATGATTCTTATAACCATTCCAAAATTTTCAGTCCTTTTGGTACCATAGAAGTCTGAAATAAGTGCTTATAGGAATGATAATTTTTCAAAAATGACAATTTTTTGCAGTTTTTGATACTTATTTTGTTTTGGACGAAAAATCGAATCACCATTCCAAATTTTCAGGCCTTTTGGTACCATAGAACATGAAAAAATGGCTTCTAAAAATCGAACACAAGTCTGAAATTAGTGCTTAAAGGAATGATGATTTTTCTAAAATGACAACTGTTTGCAGTTTTTAATAGATATTTTTTTTCGGACGATGATTTTTATCACCATTACAAAAATTCAGTCCGTTTGAAACAACAGAGCCTGAAAAAACTACTTCTAAAGTTCGAACCCAAGTTTGAAATTAGAGTCCATAAAAATAATGATTTTCCTTAAAAAACAACTTTATAATGATTTTAATACTTATTTCGTTTTAAACCATGATTCTTATCACCATTCCAAATTTTCAATCCTTTTGGTACCATAGAACCTTAAAAAAAAGGCTTCTTAAGTTCGAAACCAAGTCTGAAATCAGTGCTAATAGGAATGATGATTTTTCTAAAATGACAACTTTTTGCAGTTATAAATACTTATTTTGTTTCGGACGATGATTCTCATCACCATTCCAAAATTTTCAGTCCTTTTGGTACAATAGAACCTGAAAAAATGGCTTCTAAAGTTCGAATCCAAGTCTGAAATTAGTGCTTATAATAGTGATGATTTTTCTTAAATGAAAACTTTTTGTAGATTTTGATATGTATTTTGTTTCGGACGATGTTTCTTATCACCATTTCAAAATTTCAGTCCGTTTGAAACAATAGAGCCTGAAAAAACCTCTCCTAAATTTCGAACCCAAGGCTGAAATTAGCGAGCATAGAAAAAATGATTTTTCTAAAAATACAACTTTATGCAGATTTTGATAGTTATTTCGTTTCAAACCATGATTCTTATCACCATTCTAAAATTTCAGTCCTTTTGATACCATAGAACCTGAAAAACTGCTTCTAAAATTCGAACCTTAGTCTGAAATTAGTGCTTAAAGGAATGATGATTTTTCTAAAATGACAATTTTTTGCAGTTTTTGAAACTTATTTTGTTTCGGAAGATGATTCTTATCACCATTCTAAAATTTTCTGACATTTTGGTACAATAGAACCTGAAAAAATGGCTTCTAAAGTTCGAACCCAAGTCTGAAATTAGTGCTTATAATAGTGATGATTTTTCTTAAATGAAAACTTTTTGTAGATTTTGATATGTTTTTTGTTTCGGACGATGTTTCTTATCACCATTTCAAAATTTCAGTCCGTTTGAAACAATAGAGCCTGAAAAAACCTCTCCTAAATTTCGAACCCAAGGCTGAAATCAGCGTCCATAAAAAGAATGAATTTTCTAAAAATACAACTTTATGCAGATTTTGATAGTTTTTTCGTTTCAAACCATGATTCTTATCACCAATCCAAAATTTCAGTCCTTTGGGTTCCATAGAACCTGAAAAAATGGCTTCTAAAGTTGGAACCCAAGTCTGAAATTAGCGTCCATAAAAATAATGATTTTTGTCAAAATTCAACTTAATAAAGATTTTGATACTTATTTCGTTTCGGACGATGATTCTTATCACCAGTCCAAAATTTCAGTCCGTTTGAAACTATAGAGCCTGAAAAAACTGCTTCTAAAGTTCGGACCCATTGCTGAAATTAGCGTCCATAAAAATAATGATTTTTCTAAAAATACAACTTAATGTAGATTTTGAGAGTTTATTCGTTTCAAACCATGATTCTCATCACTATTCCGAAATTTCAGTCCTTTTGGTACCATACAACCTGAAAAAATGGCTTCTAAAGTTCGAACCCAAGTCTGAAATAATTGCTTATGGGAATGATGATTTATCTAAAATGACAACTTTCTGCAGTTTTTGATACTTATTATATTTCGGACGGTGATTCTTAACACCATTCCAAAATTTCAGTCCTTTTCGTACCAAAGATCCAGAAAAAATGGCAAATAAAGTTCCAACCCAAGTGTGAAATTAGTGCTTATGTGATTAATGATTTTTCTAAAATTACAAGTTTTGCAGATATTTATACTTATTTCGTTTCGGACGATGATTCTTATCACCATTCCAAAATTTCAGTCCGTTTGGAACCATAGAGCCTGAAAAAACTGCTTCTAAAGTTTGAACCCAAGTTTGAAATTATAGTCCATAAAAGTAATGATTTTTCTAAAAATACAACTTTATTCAGATTTTGATAGTTATTTCGTTTCAAACCATGATTCTTATCACCATACAAAAATTTCAGTCCTTTGAGTACCATAGAACCTGAAAAAGTGGCTTCTAAAGTTCGAACCCAAGTCTGAAATTAGCGTCCATAGATATAATGATTTTTGTAAAAATACAACTTTATAAAGATTTTGATACTTATTTCGTTTTGGGCGATGGTTCTTATAACCAGTCCAAAATTTCAGTCCGTTTGAAACAATAGAGCCTGAAAAAACTGCTTTTAAAGTTCGAACCCAAGGATGAAATTAGCGTCCATAAAAATAATGACTTTTCTAAAATGCAACTTTATGCAGATTTTGATAGTTTTTTCGTTTCAAACCATGATTCTTTTCACCATTCCAAAATTTCAGTCCTATTTGTACCATAGAACCTGAAAAAATGGTTTCTAAAGTTCGAACCCAAATCTGAAATTAGTGCTTATAGGAATGATGGTTTTTCTAAAATGACAATTTTTTGCAGTTTTTGATAAGTTTGAAATTAGAGTCCATAAAAATAAGGATTTTCCTTAAAAAACAACTTTATAATGATTTTAATACTTATTTCGTTTTAAACCATGATTCTTATCACCATTCCAAATTTTCAATCCTTTTGGTACCATAGAACCTTAAAAAAAAGGCTTCTTAAGTTCGAAACCAAGTCTGAAATCAGTGCTAATAGGAATGATGATTTTTCTAAAATGACAACTTTTTGCAGTTATAAATACTTATTTTGTTTCGGACGATGATTCTTATCACCATTCCAAAATTTTCAGTCCTTTTGGTACAATAGAACCTGAAAAAATGGCTTCTAAAGTTCGAACCCAAGTCTGAAATTAGTGCTTATAATAGTGATGATTTTTCTTAAATGAAAACTTTTTGTAGATTTTGATATGTATTTTGTTTCGGACGATGTTTCTTATCACCATTTCAAAATTTCAGTCCGTTTGAAACAATAGAGCCTGAAAAAACCTCTCCTAAATTTCGAACCCAAGGCTGAAATTAGCGAGCATAGAAAAAATGATTTTTCTAAAAATACAACTTTATGCAGATTTTGATAGTTATTTCGTTTCAAACCATGATTCTTATCACCATTCTAAAATTTCAGTCCTTTTGATACCATAGAACCTGAAAAACTGCTTCTAAAATTCGAACCTTAGTCTGAAATTAGTGCTTAAAGGAATGATGATTTTTCTAAAATGACAATTTTTTGCAGTTTTTGAAACTTATTTTGTTTCGGAAGATGATTCTTATCACCATTCTAAAATTTTCTGACATTTTGGTACAATAGAACCTGAAAAAATGGCTTCTAAAGTTCGAACCCAAGTCTGAAATTAGTGCTTATAATAGTGATGATTTTTCTTAAATGAAAACTTTTTGTAGATTTTGATATGTATTTTGTTTCGGACGATGTTTCTTATCACCATTTCAAAATTTCAGTCCGTTTGAAACAATAGAGCCTGAAAAAACCTCTCCTAAATTTCGAACCCAAGGCTGAAATCAGCGTCCATAAAAAGAATGAATTTTCTAAAAATACAACTTTATGCAGATTTTGATAGTTTTTTCGTTTCAAACCATGATTCTTATCACCAATCCAAAATTTCAGTCCTTTGAGTTCCATAGAACCTGAAAAAATGGCTTCTAAAGTTGGAACCCAAGTCTGAAATTAGCGTCCATAAAAATAATGATTTTTGTCAAAATTCAACTTAATAAAGATTTTGATACTTATTTCGTTTCGGACGATGATTCTTATCACCAGTCCAAAATTTCAGTCCGTTTGAAACTATAGAGCCTGAAAAAACTGCTTCTAAAGTTCGAACCCATTGCTGAAATTAGCGTCCATAAAAATAATGATTTTTCTAAAAATACAACTTAATGTAGATTATGAGAGTTTATTCGTTTCAAACCATGATTCTCATCACCATTCCGAAATTTCAGTCCTTTTGGTACCATACAACCTGAAAAAATGGCTTCTAAAGTTCGAACCCAAGTCTGAAATAATTGCTTATGGGAATGATGATTTATCTTAAATGACAACTTTCTGCAGTTTTTGATACTTATTATATTTCGGACGGTGATTCTTAACACCATTCCAAAATTTCAGTCCTTTTCGTACCAAAGATCCAGAAAAAATGGCAAATAAAGTTCCAACCCAAGTGTGAAATTAGTGCTTATGTGATTAATGATTTTTCTAAAATTACAACTTTTGCAGATATTTTTACTTATTTCGTTTCGGACGATGATTCTTATCACCATTCCAAAATTTCAGTCCGTTTGGAACCATAGAGCCTGAAAAAACTGCTTCTAAAGTTTGAACCCAAGTTTGAAATTATAGTCCATAAAAGTAATGATTTTTCTAAAAATACAACTTTATTCAGATTTTGATAGTTATTTCGTTTCAAACCATGATTCTTATCACCATTCAAAAATTTCAGTCCTTTGAGTACCATAGAACCTGAAAAAGTGGCTTCTAAAGTTCGAACCCAAGTCTGAAATTAGCGTCCATAGATATAATGATTTTTGTAAAAATACAACTTTATAAAGATTTTGATACTTATTTCGTTTCGGGCGATGGTTCTTATAACCAGTCCAAAATTTCAGTCCGTTTGAAACAATAGAGCCTGAAAAAACTGCTTTTAAAGTTCGAACCCAAGGATGAAATTAGCGTCCATAAAAATAATGACTTTTCTAAAATGCAACTTTATGCAGATTTTGATAGTTTTTTCGTTTCAAACCATGATTCTTTTCACCATTCCAAAATTTCAGTCCTATTTGTACCATAGAACCTGAAAAAATGGTTTCTAAAGTTCGAACCCAAATCTGAAATTAGTGCTTATAGGAATGATGGTTTTTCTAAAATGACAATTTTTTGCAGTTTTTGATACTTATTTTGTTTCGGACGATGATTCTTATAACCATTCCAAAATTTTCAGTCCTTTTGGTACCATAGAACCTGAAAAAATGGCTTCTAAAGTTCGAACCGAAGTCTGAAATTAGTTCTTATAATAATGATGATTTTTCTTAAATGAAAACTTTTGTAGATTTTGATATTTATTTTGTTTCGGACGATGTTTCTTATCACCATTTCAAAATTTCAGTCCGTTTGAAACAATAGAGCCTGAAAAAACCTCTCCTAAATTTCGAACCCAAGGCTGAAATCAGCGTCCATAAAAAGAATGATTTTTCTAAAAATACAACTTTATGCAGATTTTGATAGTTTTTTTGTTTCAAACCATGATTCTTATCACCATTCCAAAATTTCAGGCCTTTTGGTACCACAGAACCTGAAAAAATGCCTTCTAAAGTTCGAACCCAAGTCTGAAATAAGTGCTTATAGGAATGATGATTTTCCTAAAATGAAATGTTTTTTGCAGATTTTGATACTAATTTTGTTTCGGACAATGATTCTTATCACCGTTCCAAAATTTCAGTCCGTTTGAAACTATAGAGCCTGAAAAAATGGCTTCTAAATAACGAACAAGTCTGAAATTAGCGTCCATAAAAATATTGATTTTTGTAAGAATACAACTTTATAAAGATTTTGATACTTATTTTGTTTCGGACGATGATTCCTATCACCATTCCAAAATTTTCAGTCCTTTTTCGTACCATAGAACCTGAAAAAATGGCTTCTAAAGTTCGAACCCAAGTCTGAAATTAGTGCTTATAGGAATGAGGATTTTTCTAAAATGACAACTTTTTGCAGATTTTAATAGATATTTTTTTTCGGACGATGATTTTTATCACCATTACAAAAATTCAGTCCGTTTGAAACAACAGAGCCTGAAAAAACTACTTCTAAAGTTCGAACCCAAGTTTGAAATTAGAGTCCATAAAAATAATGATTTTCCTTAAAAAACAACTTTATAATGATTTTAATACTTATTTCGTTTTAAACCATGATTCTTATCACCATTCCAAATTTTCAATCCTTTTGGTACCATAGAACCTGAAAAAAAGGCTTCTTAAGTTCGAAACCAAGTCTGAAATTAGTGCTAATAGGAATGATGATTTTTCTAAAATGACAACTTTTTGCAGTTATTAATACTTTTTTTGTTTCGGACGATGATTCTTATCACCATTCCAAAATTTTCAGTCCTTTTGGTACGATAGAACCTGAAAAAATGGCTTCTAAAGTTCGAACCGAAGTCTGAAATTAGTTCTTATAATAATGATGATTTTTCTTAAATGAAAACTTTTGTAGATTTTGATATTTATTTTGTTTCGGACGATGTTTCTTATCACCATTTCAAAATTTCAGTCCGTTTGAAACAATAGAGCCTGAAAAAACCTCTCCTCAATTTCGAACCCAAGGCTGAAATCAGCGTCCATAAAAAGAATGATTTTTCTCAAAATACAACTTTATGCAGATTTTGATAGTTTTTTTGTTTCAAACCATGATTCTTATCACCATTCCAAAATTTCAGGCCTTTTGGTACCACAGAACCTGAAAAAATGCCTTCTAAAGTTCGAACCCAAGTCTGAAATAAGTGCTTATAGGAATGATGATTTTCCTAAAATGAAATTTTTTTTGCAGATTTTGATACTAATTTTGTTTCGGACAATGATTCTTATCACCGTTCCAAAATTTCAGTCCGTTTGAAACTATAGAGCCTGAAAAAATGGCTTCTAAATAACGAACCCAAGTCTGAAATTAGCGTCCATAAAAATATTGATTTTTGTAAGAATACAACTTTATAAAGATTTTGATACTTATTTTGTTTCGGACGATGATTCCTATCACCATTCCAAAATTTTCAGTCCTTTTTCGTACTATAGAACCTGAAAAAATGGCTTCTAAAGTTCGAACCCAAGTCTGAAATTAGTGCTTATAGGAATGAGGATTTTTCTAAAATGACAACTTTTTGCAGATTTTTATTCTTATTTCGTTTCAAACCATGATAATAATCACCATTTCGAAATTTCAGTCCTTTTCGTACAAAAGATCCTGAAAAAATGGCTTCTAAAATTCCAACCCAAGTCTGAAATTAGTGCTTATGTGATTAATGATTTTTCTAAAATTACAACTTTTGCAGATATTTATACTTATTTCGTTTCGGACGATGATTCTTATCACCATTCCAAAATTTCAGTCCGTTTGAAACAATAGAGCCTGAAAAAACCTCTCCTAACTTTCGAACCCAAGGCTGAAATCAGCGTCCATAAAAATAATGATTTTTCTAAAAATACAACTTTATGCACATTTTGATAGTTATTTCGTTTCGAACCATGATTCTTATCACCATTCTAAAATTTCAGTCCTTTTGGTACCATAGAACCTGAAAAACTGCTTCTAAAATTCGAACCTTAGTCTGAAATTAGTGCTTAAAGGAATGATGATTTTTCTAAAATGACAATTTTTTGCAGTTTTTGAAACTTATTTTGTTTCGGACGATGATTCTTATCACCATTCTAAAATTTTCTGACATTTTGGTACAATAGAACCTGAAAAAATGGCTTCTAAAGTTCGAACCCAAGTCTGAAATTAGTGCTTATAATAGTGATGATTTTTCTTAAATGAAAACTTTTTGTAGATTTTGATATTTATTTTGTTTCGGACGATGTTTCTTATCACCATTTCAAAATTTCAGTCCGTTTGAAACAATAGAGCCTGAAAAAACCTCTCCTAAATTTCGAACCCAAGGCTGAAATTAGCGTCCATAAAAATAATGATTTTTGTCAAAATTCAACTTTATAAAGATTTTGATACTTATTTCGTTTCGGACGATGATTCTTATCACCAGTCCAAAATTTCAGTCCGTTTGAAACTATAGAGCCTGAAAAAACTGCTTCTAAAGTTCGAACCCATTGCTGAAATTAGCGTCCGTAAAAATAATGATTTTTCTAAAAATACAACTTAATGTAGATTTTGAGAGTTTATTCGTTTCAAACCATGATCTTATCACCATTCCGAAATTTCAGTCCTTTTGGTACCATACAACCTGAAAAAATGGCTTCTAAAGTTCGAACCCAAGTCTGAAATAATTGCTTATGGGAATGATGATTTATCTTAAATGACAACTTTCTGCAGTTTTTGATACTTATTATATTTCGGACGGTGATTCTTAACACCATTCCAAAATTTCAGTCCTTTTCGTACCAAAGATCCAGAAAAAATGGCAAATAAAGTTCCAACCCAAGTGTGAAATTAGTGCTTATGTGATTAATGATTTTTCTAAAATTACAACTTTTGCAGATATTTTTACTTATTTCGTTTCGGACGATGATTCTTATCACCATTCCAAAATTTCAGTCCGTTTGGAACCATAGAGCCTGAAAAAACTGCTTCTAAAGTTTGAACCCAAGTTTGAAATTATAGTCCATAAAAGTAATGATTTTTCTAAAAATACAACTTTATTCAGATTTTGATAGTTATTTCGTTTCAAACCATGATTCTTATCACCATTCAAAAATTTCAGTCCTTTGAGTACCATAGAACCTGAAAAAGTGGCTTCTAAAGTTCGAACCCAAGTCTGAAATTAGCGTCCATAGATATAATGATTTTTGTAAAAATACAACTTTATAAAGATTTTGATACTTATTTCGTTTCGGGCGATGGTTCTTATAACCAGTCCAAAATTTCAGTCCGTTTGAAACAATAGAGCCTGAAAAAACTGCTTTTAAAGTTCGAACCCAAGGATGAAATTAGCGTCCATAAAAATAATGACTTTTCTAAAATGCAACTTTATGCAGATTTTGATAGTTTTTTCGTTTCAAACCATGATTCTTTTCACCATTCCAAAATTTCAGTCCTATTTGTACCATAGAACCTGAAAAAATGGTTTCTAAAGTTCGAACCCAAATCTGAAATTAGTGCTTATAGGAATGATGGTTTTTCTAAAATGACAATTTTTTGCAGTTTTTGATACTTATTTTGTTTCGGACGATGATTCTTATAACCATTCCAAAATTTTCAGTCCTTTTGGTACCATAGAACCTGAAAAAATGGCTTCTAAAGTTCGAACCGAAGTCTGAAATTAGTTCTTATAATAATGATGATTTTTCTTAAATGAAAACTTTTGTAGATTTTGATATTTATTTTGTTTCGGACGATGTTTCTTATCACCATTTCAAAATTTCAGTCCGTTTGAAACAATAGAGCCTGAAAAAACCTCTCCTAAATTTCGAACCCAAGGCTGAAATCAGCGTCCATAAAAAGAATGATTTTTCTAAAAATACAACTTTATGCAGATTTTGATAGTTTTTTTGTTTCAAACCATGATTCTTATCACCATTCCAAAATTTCAGGCCTTTTGGTACCACAGAACCTGAAAAAATGCCTTCTAAAGTTCGAACCCAAGTCTGAAATAAGTGCTTATAGGAATGATGATTTTCCTAAAATGAAATGTTTTTTGCAGATTTTGATACTAATTTTGTTTCGGACAATGATTCTTATCACCGTTCCAAAATTTCAGTCCGTTTGAAACTATAGAGCCTGAAAAAATGGCTTCTAAATAACGAACAAGTCTGAAATTAGCGTCCATAAAAATATTGATTTTTGTAAGAATACAACTTTATAAAGATTTTGATACTTATTTTGTTTCGGACGATGATTCCTATCACCATTCCAAAATTTTCAGTCCTTTTTCGTACCATAGAACCTGAAAAAATGGCTTCTAAAGTTCGAACCCAAGTCTGAAATTAGTGCTTATAGGAATGAGGATTTTTCTAAAATGACAACTTTTTGCAGATTTTAATAGATATTTTTTTTCGGACGATGATTTTTATCACCATTACAAAAATTCAGTCCGTTTGAAACAACAGAGCCTGAAAAAACTACTTCTAAAGTTCGAACCCAAGTTTGAAATTAGAGTCCATAAAAATAATGATTTTCCTTAAAAAACAACTTTATAATGATTTTAATACTTATTTCGTTTTAAACCATGATTCTTATCACCATTCCAAATTTTCAATCCTTTTGGTACCATAGAACCTGAAAAAAAGGCTTCTTAAGTTCGAAACCAAGTCTGAAATTAGTGCTAATAGGAATGATGATTTTTCTAAAATGACAACTTTTTGCAGTTATTAATACTTTTTTTGTTTCGGACGATGATTCTTATCACCATTCCAAAATTTTCAGTCCTTTTGGTACAATAGAACCTGAAAAAATGGCTTCTAAAGTTCGAACCGAAGTCTGAAATTAGTTCTTATAATAATGATGATTTTTCTTAAATGAAAACTTTTGTAGATTTTGATATTTATTTTGTTTCGGACGATGTTTCTTATCACCATTTCAAAATTTCAGTCCGTTTGAAACAATAGAGCCTGAAAAAACCTCTCCTCAATTTCGAACCCAAGGCTGAAATCAGCGTCCATAAAAAGAATGATTTTTCTCAAAATACAACTTTATGCAGATTTTGATAGTTTTTTTGTTTCAAACCATGATTCTTATCACCATTCCAAAATTTCAGGCCTTTTGGTACCACAGAACCTGAAAAAATGCCTTCTAAAGTTCGAACCCAAGTCTGAAATAAGTGCTTATAGGAATGATGATTTTCCTAAAATGAAATTTTTTTTGCAGATTTTGATACTAATTTTGTTTCGGACAATGATTCTTATCACCGTTCCAAAATTTCAGTCCGTTTGAAACTATAGAGCCTGAAAAAATGGCTTCTAAATAACGAACCCAAGTCTGAAATTAGCGTCCATAAAAATATTGATTTTTGTAAGAATACAACTTTATAAAGATTTTGATACTTATTTTGTTTCGGACGATGATTCCTATCACCATTCCAAAATTTTCAGTCCTTTTTCGTACTATAGAACCTGAAAAAATGGCTTCTAAAGTTCGAACCCAAGTCTGAAATTAGTGCTTATAGGAATGAGGATTTTTCTAAAATGACAACTTTTTGCAGATTTTTATTCTTATTTCGTTTCAAACCATGATAATAATCACCATTTCGAAATTTCAGTCCTTTTCGTACAAAAGATCCTGAAAAAATGGCTTCTAAAATTCCAACCCAAGTCTGAAATTAGTGCTTATGTGATTAATGATTTTTCTAAAATTACAACTTTTGCAGATATTTATACTTATTTCGTTTCGGACGATGATTCTTATCACCATTCCAAAATTTCAGTCCGTTTGAAACAATAGAGCCTGAAAAAACCTCTCCTAACTTTCGAACCCAAGGCTGAAATCAGCGTCCATAAAAATAATGATTTTTCTAAAAATACAACTTTATGCACATTTTGATAGTTATTTCGTTTCGAACCATGATTCTTATCACCATTCTAAAATTTCAGTCCTTTTGGTACCATAGAACCTGAAAAACTGCTTCTAAAATTCGAACCTTAGTCTGAAATTAGTGCTTAAAGGAATGATGATTTTTCTAAAATGACAATTTTTTGCAGTTTTTGAAACTTATTTTGTTTCGGACGATGATTCTTATCACCATTCTAAAATTTTCTGACATTTTGGTACAATAGAACCTGAAAAAATGGCTTCTAAAGTTCGAACCCAAGTCTGAAATTAGTGCTTATAATAGTGATGATTTTTCTTAAATGAAAACTTTTTGTAGATTTTGATATTTATTTTGTTTCGGACGATGTTTCTTATCACCATTTCAAAATTTCAGTCCGTTTGAAACAATAGAGCCTGAAAAAACCTCTCCTAAATTTCGAACCCAAGGCTGAAATTAGCGTCCATAAAAATAATGATTTTTGTCAAAATTCAACTTTATAAAGATTTTGATACTTATTTCGTTTCGGACGATGATTCTTATCACCAGTCCAAAATTTCAGTCCGTTTGAAACTATAGAGCCTGAAAAAACTGCTTCTAAAGTTCGAACCCATTGCTGAAATTAGCGTCCGTAAAAATAATGATTTTTCTAAAAATACAACTTAATGTAGATTTTGAGAGTTTATTCGTTTCAAACCATGATCTTATCACCATTCCGAAATTTCAGTCCTTTTGGTACCATACAACCTGAAAAAATGGCTTCTAAAGTTCGAACCCAAGTCTGAAATAATTGCTTATGGGAATGATGATTTATCTAAAATGACAACTTTCTGCAGTTTTTGATACTTATTATATTTCGGACGGTGATTCTTAACACCATTCCAAAATTTCAGTCCTTTTCGTACCAAAGATCCAGAAAAAATGGCAAATAAAGTTCCAACCCAAGTGTGAAATTAGTGCTTATGTGATTAATGATTTTTCTAAAATTACAACTTTTGCAGATATTTATACTTATTTCGTTTCGGACGATGATTCTTATCACCATTCCAAAATTTCAGTCCAATTGGAACCATAGAGCCTGAAAAAACTGCTTCTAAAGTTTGAACCCAAGTTTGAAATTATAGTCCATAAAAGTAATGATTTTTCTAAAAATACAACTTTATTCAGATTTTGATAGTTATTTCGTTTCAAACCATGATTCTTATCACCATTCAAAAATTTCAGTCCTTTGAGTACCATAGAACCTGAAAAAGTGGCTTCTAAAGTTCGAACCCAAGTCTGAAATTAGCGTCCATAGATATAATGATTTTTGTAAAAATACAACTTTATAAAGATTTTGATACTTATTTCGTTTCGGGCGATGGTTCTTATAACCAGTCCAAAATTTCAGTCCGTTTGAAACAATAGAGCCTGAAAAAACTGCTTTTAAAGTTCGAACCCAAGGATGAAATTAGCGTCCATAAAAATAATGACTTTTCTAAAATGCAACTTTATGCAGATTTTGATAGTTTTTTCGTTTCAAACCATGATTCTTTTCACCATTCCAAAATTTCAGTCCTATTTGTACCATAGAACCTGAAAAAATGGTTTCTAAAGTTCGAACCCAAATCTGAAATAAGTGCTTATAGGAATGATGATTTTTCAAAAATGACAATTTTTTGCAGTTTTTGATACTTATTTTGTTTTGGACGAAAAATCGAATCACCATTCCAAATTTTCAGGCCTTTTGGTACCATAGAACATGAAAAAATGGCTTCTAAAAATCGAACACAAGTCTGAAATTAGTGCTTAAAGGAATGATGATTTTTCTAAAATGACAACTTTTTGCAGTTTTTAATAGATATTTTTTTTCGGACGATGATTTTTATCACCACTACAAAAATTCAGTCCGTTTGAAACAACAGAGCCTGAAAAAACTACTTCTAAAGTTCGAACCCAAGTTTGAAATTAGAGTCCATAAAAATAATGATTTTCCTTAAAAAACAACTTTATAATGATTTTAATACTTATTTCGTTTTAAACCATGATTCTTATCACCATTCCAAATTTTCAATCCTTTTGGTACCATAGAACCTGAAAAAAAGGCTTCTTAAGTTCGAAACCAAGTCTGAAATTAGTGCTAATAGGAATGATGATTTTTCTAAAATGACAACTTTTTGCAGTTATTAATACTTTTTTTGTTTCGGACGATGATTCTTATCACCATTCCAAAATTTTCAGTCCTTTTGGTACAACAGAACCTGAAAAAATGGCTTCTAAAGTTCGAACCGAAGTCTGAAATTAGTTCTTATAATAATGATGATTTTTCTTAAATGAAAACTTTTGTAGATTTTGATATTTATTTTGTTTCGGACGATGTTTCTTATCACCATTTCAAAATTTCAGTCCGTTTGAAACAATAGAGCCTGAAAAAACCTCTCCTAAATTTCGAACCCAAGGCTGAAATCAGCGTCCATAAAAAGAATGATTTTTCTCAAAATACAACTTTATGCAGATTTTGATAATGGTTTTTTTGTTTCAAACCATGATTCTTATCACCATTCCAAAATTTCAGGCCTTTTGGTACCACAGAACCTGAAAAAATGCCTTCTAAAGTTCGAACCCAAGTCTGAAATAAGTGCTTATAGGAATGATGATTTTCCTAAAATGAAATTTTTTTTGCAGATTTTGATACTAATTTTGTTTCGGACAATGATTCTTATCACCGTTCCAAAATTTCAGTCCGTTTGAAACTATAGAGCCTGAAAAAATGGCTTCTAAATAACGAACCCAAGTCTGAAATTAGCGTCCATAAAAATATTGATTTTTGTAAGAATACAACTTTATAAAGATTTTGATACTTATTTTGTTTCGGACGATGATTTCTATCACCATTCCAAAATTTTCAGTCCTTTTTCGTACTATAGAACCTGAAAAAATGGCTTCTAAAGTTCGAACCCAAGTCTGAAATTAGTGCTTATAGGAATGAGGATTTTTCTAAAATGACAACTTTTTGCAGATTTTTATTCTTATTTCGTTTCAAACCATGATAATAATCACCATTTCGAAATTTCAGTCCTTTTCGTACAAAAGATCCTGAAAAAATGGCTTCTAAAATTCCAACCCAAGTCTGAAATTAGTGCTTATGTGATTAATGATTTTTCTAAAATTACAACTTTTGCAGATATTTATACTTATTTCGTTTCGGACGATGATTCTTATCACCATTCCAAAATTTCAGTCCGTTTGAAACAATAGAGCCTGAAAAAACCTCTCCTAACTTTCGAACCCAAGGCTGAAATCAGCGTCCATAAAAATAATGATTTTTCTAAAAATACAACTTTATGCAGATTTTGATAGTTATTTCGTTTCAAACCATGATTCTTATCACCATTCTAAAATTTCAGTCCTTTTGGTACCATAGAACCTGAAAAACTGCTTCTAAAATTCGAACCTTAGTCTGAAATTAGTGCTTAAAGGAATGATGATTTTTCTAAAATGACAATTTTTTGCAGTTTTTGAAACTTATTTTGTTTCGGACGATGATTCTTATCACCATTCTAAAATTTTCTGACATTTTGGTACCATAGAACCTGAAAAAAAGGCTTCTTAAGTTCGAAACCAAGTCTGAAATTAGTGCTAATAGGAATGATGATTTTTCTAAAATGACAACTTTTTGCAGTTATTAATACTTTTTTTGTTTCGGACGATGATTCTTATCACCATTCCAAAATTTTCAGTCCTTTTGGTACGATAGAACCTGAAAAAATGGCTTCTAAAGTTCGAACCGAAGTCTGAAATTAGTGCTTAAAGGAATGATGATTTTTCTAAAATGACAACTTTTTGCAGTTTTTAATAGATATTTTTTTTCGGACGATGATTTTTATCACCATTACAAAAATTCAGTCCGTTTGAAACAACAGAGCCTGAAAAAACTACTTCTAAAGTTCGAACCCAAGTTTGAAATTAGAGTCCATAAAAATAATGATTTTCCTTAAAAAACAACTTTATAATGATTTTAATACTTATTTCGTTTTAAACCATGATTCTTATCACCATTCCAAATTTTCAATCCTTTTGGTACCATAGAACCTGAAAAAAAGGCTTCTTAAGTTCGAAACCAAGTCTGAAATTAGTGCTAATAGGAATGATGATTTTTCTAAAATGACAACTTTTTGCAGTTATTAATACTTTTTTTGTTTCGGACGATGATTCTTATCACCATTCCAAAATTTTCAGTCCTTTTGGTACAACAGAACCTGAAAAAATGGCTTCTAAAGTTCGAACCGAAGTCTGAAATTAGTTCTTATAATAATGATGATTTTTCTTAAATGAAAACTTTTGTAGATTTTGATATTTATTTTGTTTCGGACGATGTTTCTTATCACCATTTCAAAATTTCAGTCCGTTTGAAACAATAGAGCCTGAAAAAACCTCTCCTAAATTTCGAACCCAAGGCTGAAATCAGCGTCCATAAAAAGAATGATTTTTCTCAAAATACAACTTTATGCAGATTTTGATAATGGTTTTTTTGTTTCAAACCATGATTCTTATCACCATTCCAAAATTTCAGGCCTTTTGGTACCACAGAACCTGAAAAAATGCCTTCTAAAGTTCGAACCCAAGTCTGAAATAAGTGCTTATAGGAATGATGATTTTCCTAAAATGAAATTTTTTTTGCAGATTTTGATACTAATTTTGTTTCGGACAATGATTCTTATCACCGTTCCAAAATTTCAGTCCGTTTGAAACTATAGAGCCTGAAAAAATGGCTTCTAAATAACGAACCCAAGTCTGAAATTAGCGTCCATAAAAATATTGATTTTTGTAAGAATACAACTTTATAAAGATTTTGATACTTATTTTGTTTCGGACGATGATTTCTATCACCATTCCAAAATTTTCAGTCCTTTTTCGTACTATAGAACCTGAAAAAATGGCTTCTAAAGTTCGAACCCAAGTCTGAAATTAGTGCTTATAGGAATGAGGATTTTTCTAAAATGACAACTTTTTGCAGATTTTTATTCTTATTTCGTTTCAAACCATGATAATAATCACCATTTCGAAATTTCAGTCCTTTTCGTACAAAAGATCCTGAAAAAATGGCTTCTAAAATTCCAACCCAAGTCTGAAATTAGTGCTTATGTGATTAATGATTTTTCTAAAATTACAACTTTTGCAGATATTTATACTTATTTCGTTTCGGACGATGATTCTTATCACCATTCCAAAATTTCAGTCCGTTTGAAACAATAGAGCCTGAAAAAACCTCTCCTAACTTTCGAACCCAAGGCTGAAATCAGCGTCCATAAAAATAATGATTTTTCTAAAAATACAACTTTATGCAGATTTTGATAGTTATTTCGTTTCAAACCATGATTCTTATCACCATTCTAAAATTTCAGTCCTTTTGGTACCATAGAACCTGAAAAACTGCTTCTAAAATTCGAACCTTAGTCTGAAATTAGTGCTTAAAGGAATGATGATTTTTCTAAAATGACAATTTTTTGCAGTTTTTGAAACTTATTTTGTTTCGGACGATGATTCTTATCACCATTCTAAAATTTTCTGAAATTTTGGTACAATAGAACCTGAAAAAATGGCTTCTAAAGTTCGAACCCAAGTCTGAAATTAGTGCTTATAATAGTGATGATTTTTCTTAAATGAAAACTTTTTGTAGATTTTAAAATGACAACTTTTTGCAGTTATTAATACTTTTTTTGTTTCGGACGATGATTCTTATCACCATTCCAAAATTTTCAGTCCTTTTGGTACAATAGAACCTGAAAAAATGGCTTCTAAAGTTCGAACCGAAGTCTGAAATTAGTTCTTATAATAATGATGATTTTTCTTAAATGAAAACTTTTGTAGATTTTGATATTTATTTTGTTTCGGACGATGTTTCTTATCACCATTTCAAAATTTCAGTCCGTTTGAAACAATAGAGCCTGAAAAAACCTCTCCTAAATTTCGAACCCAAGGCTGAAATCAGCGTCCATAAAAAGAATGATTTTTCTCAAAATACAACTTTATGCAGATTTTGATAGTTTTTTTGTTTCAAACCATGATTCTTATCACCATTCCAAAATTTCAGGCCTTTTGGTACCACAGAACCTGAGAAAATGCCTTCTAAAGTTCGAACCCAAGTCTGAAATAAGTGCTTATAGGAATGATGATTTTCCTAAAATGAAATTTTTTTTGCAGATTTTGATACTAATTTTGTTTCGGACAATGATTCTTATCACCATTCCATAGAGCCTGAAAAAACTGCTTCTAAAGTTTGAACCCAAGTTTGAAATTATAGTCCATAAAAGTAATGATTTTTCTAAAAATACAACTTTATTCAGATTTTGATAGTTATTTCGTTTCAAACCATGATTCTTATCACCATTCAAAAATTTCAGTCCTTTGAGTACCATAGAACCTGAAAAAGTGGCTTCTAAAGTTCGAACCCAAGTCTGAAATTAGCGTCCATAGATATAATGATTTTTGTAAAAATACAACTTTATAAAGATTTTGATACTTATTTCGTTTCGGGCGATGGTTCTTATAACCAGTCCAAAATTTCAGTCCGTTTGAAACAATAGAGCCTGAAAAAACTGCTTTTAAAGTTCGAACCCAAGGATGAAATTAGCGTCCATAAAAATAATGACTTTTCTAAAATGCAACTTTATGCAGATTTTGATAGTTTTTTCGTTTCAAACCATGATTCTTCACCATTCCAAAATTTCAGTCCTATTTGTACCATAGAACCTGAAAAAATGGTTTCTAAAGTTCGAACCCAAATCTGAAATTAGTGCTTATAGGAATGATGGTTTTTCTAAAATGACAATTTTTTGCAGTTTTTGATACTTATTTTGTTTCGGACGATGATTCTTATAACCATTCCAAAATTTTCAGTCCTTTTGGTACCATAGAAGTCTGAAATAAGTGCTTATAGGAATGATGATTTTTCAAAAATGACAATTTTTTGCAGTTTTTGATACTTATTTTGTTTTGGACGAAAAATCGAATCACCATTCCAAATTTTCAGGCCTTTTGGTACCATAGAACATGAAAAAATGGCTTCTAAAAATCGAACACAAGTCTGAAATTAGTGCTTAAAGGAATGATGATTTTTCTAAAATGACAACTTTTTGCAGTTTTTAATAGATATTTTTTTTCAGACGATGATTTTTATCACCATTACAAAAATTCAGTCCGTTTGAAACAACAGAGCCTGAAAAAACTACTTCTAAAGTTCGAACCCAAGTTTGAAATTAGAGTCCATAAAAATAATGATTTTCCTTAAAAAACAACTTTATAATGATTCTAATACTTATTTCGTTTTAAACCATTATTCTTATCACCATTCCAAATTTTCAACTTTTGGTACCATAGAACCTGAAAAAAAGGCTTCTTAAGTTCGAAACCAAGTCTGAAATTAGTGCTAATAGGAATGATGATTTTTCTAAAATGACAACTTTTTGCAGTTATTAATACTTTTTTTGTTTCGGACGATGATTCTTATCACCATTCCAAAATTTTCAGTCCTTTTGGTACGATAGAACCTGAAAAAATGGCTTCTAAAGTTCGAACCGAAGTCTGAAATTAGTGCTTAAAGGAATGATGATTTTTCTAAAATGACAACTTTTTGCAGTTTTTAATAGATATTTTTTTTCAGACGATGATTTTTATCACCATTACAAAAATTCAGTCCGTTTGAAACAACAGAGCCTGAAAAAACTACTTCTAAAGTTCGAACCCAAGTTTGAAATTAGAGTCCATAAAAATAATGATTTTCCTTAAAAAACAACTTTATAATGATTTTAATACTTATTTCGTTTTAAACCATGATTCTTATCACCATTCCAAATTTTCAATCCTTTTGGTACCATAGAACCTGAAAAAAAGGCTTCTTAAGTTCGAAACCAAGTCTGAAATTAGTGCTAATAGGAATGATGATTTTTCTAAAATGACAACTTTTTGCAGTTATTAATACTTTTTTTGTTTCGGACGATGATTCTTATCACCATTCCAAAATTTTCAGTCCTTTTGGTACAATAGAACCTGAAAAAATGGCTTCTAAAGTTCGAACCGAAGTCTGAAATTAGTTCTTATAATAATGATGATTTTTCTTAAATGAAAACTTTTTGTAGATTTTGATATTTATTTTGTTTCGGACGATGTTTCTTATCACCATTTCAAAATTTCAGTCCGTTTGAAACAATAGAGCCTGAAAAAACCTCTCCTAAATTTCGAACCCAAGGCTGAAATCAGCGTCCATAAAAAGAATGATTTTTCTAAAAATACAACTTTATGCAGATTTTGATAGTTTTTTTGTTTCAAACCATGATTCTTATCACCATTCCAAAATTTCAGGCCTTTTGGTACCACAGAACCTGAAAAAATGCCTTCTAAAGTTCGAACCCAAGTCTGAAATAAGTGCTTATAGGAATGATGATTTTCCTAAAATGAAATTTTTTTTGCAGATTTTGATACTAATTTTGTTTCGGACAATGATTCTTATCACCGTTCCAAAATTTCAGTCCGTTTGAAACAATAGATCCTGAAAAAACTGCTTCTAAAGTTTGAACCCAAGTTTGAAATTAGAGTCCATAAAAGTAATGATTTTTCTAAAAATACAACTTTATTCAGATTTTGATAGTTATTTCGTTTCAAACCATGATTCTTATCACCATTCAAAAATTTCAGTCCTTTGAGTACCATAGAACCTGAAAAAATGGCTTCTAAAGTTCGAACCCAAGTCTGAAATTAGCATCCATAAAAATAATGATTTTGGTCAAAATTCAACTTTATAAAGATTTTGATACTTCTTTCGTTTCGGGCGATGATTCTTATCACCAGTCCAAAATTTCAGTCCGTTTGAAACTATAGAGCCTGAAAAAATGGCTTCTAAATTACGATCCCAAGTCTGAAATTAGCGTCCATAAAAATATTGATTTTTGTAAGAATATAACTTTATAAAGATTTTGATACTTATTTTGTTTCGGACGATGATTCCTATCACCATTCCAAAATTTTCAGTCCTTTTTCGTACCATAGAACCTGAAAAAATGGCTTCTAAAGTTCGAACCCAAGTCTGAAATTAGTGCTTATAGGAATGAGGATTTTTCTAAAATGACAACTTTTTGCAGATTTTTATTCTTATTTCGTTTCAAACCATGATAATAATCACCATTTCGAAATTTCAGTCCTTTTCGTACAAAAGATCCTGAAAAAATGGCTTCTAAAATTCCAACCCAAGTCTGAAATTAGTGCTTATGTGATTAATGATTTTTCTAAAATTACAACTTTTGCAGATATTTATACTTATTTCGTTTCGGACGATGATTCTTATCACCATTCCAAAATTTCAGTCCGTTTGAAACAATAGAGCCTGAAAAAACCTCTCCTAAATTTCGAACCCAAGGCTGAAATCAGCGTCCATAAAAATAATGATTTTTCTAAAAATACAACTTTATGCAGATTTTGATAGTTATTTCGTTTCAAACCATGATTCTTATCACCATTCTAAAATTTCAGTCCTTTTGGTACCATAGAACCTGAAAAACTGCTTCTAAAATTCGAACCTTAGTCTGAAATTAGTGCTTAAAGGAATGATGATTTTTCTAAAATGACAATTTTTTGCAGTTTTTGAAACTTATTTTGTTTCGGACGATGATTCTTATCACCATTCCAAAATTTTCTGACATTTTGGTACAATAGAACCTGAAAAAATGGCTTCTAAAATTCGAACCCAAGTATGAAATTAGTGCTTATAATAATGATGATTTTTCTAAAATGACATCTTTTTGCAGTTTTTGGTACTTATTTTATTTCGGACGATGATTCTTACTATCATTCCAAAATTTTCAGTCCGTTTTTGTACCATAGAACCTGATAAAATGGCTTCTAAAGTTCGAACCCAAGTCTGAAATTAGTGCTTATAGGAATGATGATTTTTTTTAAATGACAACTTTTTGAAGATTTTGATACTTATTATGTTTCGGACGATGATTCTAATCATCATTCCAAAATTTCTGTCCGTTTGAAACAATAGAGCCCGAAAAAACATTTTATTTTTTATTTTTTTTTATTATCAATATAAAGTTTTTTTACAGGTTTTTTTTTTCGATGTCTGTCTCACTAGGATAAACCGGTGTCGAGACAGACGTTTTTGATACATGAATTAATATTTACATATTTTTTGATACATAAAATATTTCATTACATTAAATAACATTGTGAAAAAGATACAAAATAATAAATAATAATAATAAATGATAAATTTGTTAATCAGCATCTAGTTGGAGTACATACTTATGTAGGGATTTTTATAAAATTTTTGATCATTGATCTGTCTTGGCTGATGATCCAAGACTTGATGTCTGTTTTATATTTAAAAAAAAATCGTTCAGTCTAATGGCAAGTGGGAGAGCATTATATAGCCTTGTTGCAAAATATCTAAAATTTCTCTTGCCAAAAGTTGTTTTAGCGAAAGGGATTTGTAAGAAATTATGTCCTTTGGTTCTAGTATCACGAGCAGTTTGGATATTGTCAAAAGTAGTTTTGTGTTTGAAGAGGTATGTTAATATGTTTTTGGCATAAAGTTGCCTAATGTCCATAACACAGATTTTCCTAAAGATTTCATCCGAATTGCTTGTGATTGGTAGTTTGAGGATAATCTTTATTATAAGTTTCTAAGCTTTAGATATTGGATCAATGGCGGCAGCGTTTGCTCCTCCCCATGCTATAACACCATATTCTATTAAAGATTGACAAAGTAGATTGTTTTGAGCTGGCTTAGGTTGAGAAAGTTGCGAGTTTGTCTAAAAAAGTAAATAAATTTTCAAAGTTTGTTTGCTGTAGTGGTTATATGTTGTTTCCACTTTAAATTGCTGTCAAAAATAATACCTAAGTATTTAATTTTAGTTACCTGTTCTTAATAAGGGCAATCACATATTATCGTATTTGTCAGGTTGCAAGCACATATTTTAATTTGATTTTCTGGGTTTCTTAAGGAAGGATTAATAATAAATTCAATGTATTTAGTTTTGGTCACATTCATTGTTAGTGTTTTATTGTTTAACCATCTTTTAACCACAGTTATGCCCCTGTTAGCTTTTATGTATACATCATTCTAATTGCTTGATTTGAAGAAGAGAAACGTATCATCAGCGAAACTTACAATTTTGGCATCTATTTGAAGATTAAATAATTCATTTATGTATATTTAGAACAGGGTAGGACCTAAAACACTTCCTTGAGGCCTGCCGTAGCTAATTGGTTATTGATTGCTATTGCAGTTGTTGATTTTCACACTTTCGGTTTGACAGGTAATCGCTAATAATAGTAATTTCATCACCATTTATACCAATATTAGATAGTTTTTGTAAAAATTTAGAGTGAGAGATAGTATCGAATGCTTCTCACAGGTCTAAGAATATTGATATGCATTTTGATCCCTTGTCTAAGTTTTCATTTAGAAAATCGGTAACTGTTGCCAGGGCTTCGGAGGTGCCTTTATTTTTCCTGAATCCAAACTAGTTGGGTGATATTATGTTATTTTGTTCAAGGTATTCGATTAGTTGATTATTAATAGTTTTTTCAAAGACTTTAGATAGTGAATTTAGTAATGTAATTGGACGATAGTTAGTTATTTCCGCTCTAGAGCCTCCTTTATGTATTGGGATTATGATTCTGTGTTTTAGTTTGTCAGGCAATCGGCCTTTTAGGATGCTTAGGTAAATAAGATATGTTAAGGGAGTGGTTATTTCTGATACAAGTTTTTTTAAGGCAATATTTGATATATCGTCCAAGCCAGTTGAAGACGAGTTTTTTAATGAGTTTATGATCAATCTAGTATCTTCTTTGAAATTCGTTTTAGACTAAAATGCAAGTTGTTTGGCAAATTTGTATTACAGCTGAGTGAACTGGAGTTGGTATGGTTTATATCGATATTTTTTGCGAGTTGTTCACCTATTTTTGAGAAGTATTTATTTCCATGGTTAACAATAATATCGGGATTACTAGAAAAACTAAATATTTTATCATTTACTTTTAGTTGTTTTAAGTCATTCGTAGGATTAGGTTGAGAGTGAGTGGCTTCTTTAAGCGTTTTCCAAAGTTTTTTAGGATCATTATTACAGTTTTCTATTTTTTGTTTGTAATATATCTCTTTAGCCTTTCTTATTATTTGGGTACAAATGTTTCTATATCTTTTATAAAAGTTTCGAAGTTGTATATCAGAAGGATTGTTAATAACGTTTTTGTGGAGTTTGTTACGTTTACGGATAGATTTAATAATAGTGTGGTTAATCCATGGCTTAATTGGTAAAATATTATTTGGTATATGTTTTATAATTATGTTTGTATGTTCGTTAATGGTAGTCTGTAAGTAATTGATAATGTACGTCCAGGCGTCTTCTGGATTTATAGTGTTAAGTAATTCTGACCACGATTTACTCATCAGAGATTGACGAACACAATCATAATTGATTTGAATGATTTTTTTCTTATTTGTTGTGTTTTTATGATTGTCTTTTCTGTTGCATGTTTGTATGGAAAGAATAGTGGTGTAGTGGTCGGTAAGTGTAGATTCATATACAATAGATATTACTGGGCAGTTGGATTTGACCATGATGTGGTCGATGCACGAAATGGAGTCTAGTGGGAGTGTTTATGGTGCTTTGGAATCCACGGTAAGTGAGCGTATTTAAGTATTCTTGGCACTGAGAATGTTCGTTTGTGGGCAGAATATTTATGTTGAGGTCACCAGCAATAATACAATTTTTAATATTACATAATTCAGTTAAACAGTTATTAATTGATTTTAGGAATGGTGAAATATTATAAGAGGATGGAGAACGGTATATTGCTAAGATACATGTGTCATTTTTGAGAGTTATTTGAAAACAGTTTGCACCGCTGACTTGGATTTCCTTGACAGATAAACCAATCAGGTCAGTTCTGGTATAGACAACAACTCCATCATTTTGTTTAGTATGTATTGAAGTGCTGTAGTGATCATACCCTTTCAAAATTTTAGGAGCATAATTTTTTGGTATCCAGCATTCAGTAAGAATAATTATATGAAAAGAGGTTCCAATATTATCAAGTTGTAGCAAGAATTCGTCAAAATTCTTGGAAATTGATCTAATATTTTGCTGTAAGATTTGAAGAGAGGATGAGTGTGTTTGTAGTACATTTTTACAGAATTTAGGATTTGACGTCCTATAATTGGTAATACAGTCCATTTTTAATAATAACCATTACAATAAGGGTTTTCTCTAGAATTAAAAATCTACAATACCATTTTTTTAATGTCACTTTCATGTTTGATTTGAATGATTTTTTCCCCTGGACCCTTACGAACAAGTAATTTATTGGCTTTAAACCACACAAATTCGAATTTTGTTTCTTTAGCCTTTTGTTTTGCTTTCCACAGCAATTCCTTATAATAAGGCGTAAGCACCTCACTAAGATAAATTGGTGATTTTGGGTTAAGTATTTTGGCTGTATTTTTGAAAGATAAGACCATATCTCTCGTTTTCTGGTTGTAGAAATTTACTTGCAGTTTATCGGGGGCGTTAGTTCTGCGGTCCTGGGTCCTGGTCACAAGGCGTAGATCCTGCTGCAACAATGGCATACCAAGGGAATTGGCTACCCGAAGAACGGCTTCAGCTGGTTGTTCTCCCGGCCGCAATTCAACACCCGCCATTTCCACACAGTTGCAGAGATTATTTTGTTCCATAGTGGCTAGTCTGGTTTCCAGGCTTGAAATTCTTAAGTCATTTTTAGTATTTATTTCACGTAAGGATTGTGTATCTTTTTGTAGGTCTTGTAGTACTTTAAAATTTGATAACAGATCTTCATATTGATTACTTATAAATTCGTTGCTTCTCTTCAGTTCCTTAATTTCGTCTTCGAACATTTTTTCAGTTCAGTTCAAGTTCAGTGACCTTTTGGTCAAAATGTTTGGTCAGACGAATAAAGAGAATATCATCATCATCGGTATTTGCAGCCGAGGATGTAGACGGTGATCCTGGTCTGATTAGGCATTTTGGGCATTTCCAAGAAGTTTTATTTTTTTTGCCATTTTTTTGTATTTGGAATCAGAGATATTGAGGCAATTATTGTGAAATGTTATTTTGCACTTGGTACATGTGAACATATACTCAACTTTATTTATTGGGTTGAGGCAACCTTCACAGTTAAACATTGTGGTTAATAATCCTCAACGCCTAAATAATATTTTTCCGCAAAATTTTAGCACGAAGCGACCTCACTTTTGACCAATAGCGAGATAGATATATTGTTTTGAATTTCGTTTAATGTCAAAGTAATTATGGACACTGATAAGATGCTCCTAAATTTCACTTAGATACAATCTTAAAACTTAAATAGGTGTTCACTTTTCACTTATCAATATGGGTAGCCACAGAGTAATTTTTAGACCGATAGGT
This sequence comes from Hesperophylax consimilis, assembly GCF_061612785.1. Taxonomy (NCBI): domain Eukaryota; kingdom Metazoa; phylum Arthropoda; class Insecta; order Trichoptera; family Limnephilidae; genus Hesperophylax; species Hesperophylax consimilis. Next base: position 11,268,363 of record NC_142857.1, read on the forward strand.
TTCACCGTATTACACACGATTGCAGTTTTACTTTCACGATTTTATCACTTGACTATTTCGATTATTTTATACTTAATTTGATTATCACATTTATATTAGCAGCGCGAAACGCAGCGATGACACTGTGAGTAGAGTTTGACACTTTTTTGGTTTTATTACAGTGATTTTGGTGATGTTTTTTTTAGATTTTTATGTAGAGCGTTTGACAGTCGACTTGTAGGTAGGTAGGCTAGTTGACAGTTGAATTATTAATCTTTCGATAATTCGACTCGCTCTGCTCCTAGATTTCGAACCCAAGGCTGAAATTAGAGTCCATAAAAACAATGATTTTTCTAAAAATACAACTTTATGCAGATTTTGATAGCTATCTCGTTTCAAACCATGATTCTTATCACCATTCCAAAATTTCAGTCTTTTTGGTACCATAGAACATGAAAAAATGGATTCTAAAGTTCGAACCCAAGTCCGAAATTAGTGCTTATAGGAATGATGGTTTTTCTAAAATCACAATTTTTTGCAGTTTTTGGTACTTATTTTGTTTCGGACGTTGATTCTTATAACCATTCCAAAATTTTCAGTCCTGTTGGTACCATAGAAGTCTGAAATAAGTGCTTATAGGAATGATGATTTTTCTGAAATTTACACTTAATAAAGATTTTGTGACGGATTTCATTTAAGACCATGATTTTTATAACGATTCCGAAATTGCAGACAGTTTGGTACCATAAAACCTGAAAAATTGCTTTTAAAATTCGAACCCATGTCTAAAATTAGTGCTAACAGGAATGATGATTTTTATAAAATGAAACCTTTTTGCAGTTTTTGATACTTTTTTTGTTTCGGACGATGATTCTTTTCACCATTCCAAAATTTTCAGTCCTTTTGGTACCATAGAACCTGAAAGATGGCTTCTAAAGTTTGAACCCAAGTCTGAAATTAGTGCTTATAGGACTGACGATTTTTCTAAAATGACAACTTTTTGCAGATTTTGATACTAATTTCGTTTCAAACCATGATTCTTATAACCATTCCAAAATTTCATCCCTTTTCGTACCAAAGATCCTGAAAAAATGGCTTCTAAAATTCCAACCCAAGTCTGAAATAAGTGCTTATAGGAATAATGATTTTTCTAAAATGACAACTTTTTGCAGATTTTTATACTAATTCCGCTTCAAACGATGATTATTATTACCATTCCAAAATTGCAGACCGTTTGGTACCATAAAACCTGAAAATATTGCTTTTAAAATTCGAACCCAAGTCTGAAATTAGTGCTTATAGGAATGATGATTTTTCTAAAATGAATCCTTTTTGCAGTTTTTGGTACTTATTTTGTTTCGGACGATGATTCTTATCACCATTCCAAAATTTCAGTCCGTTTGAAACAATAGAGCCTGAAAAAACTGCTTCTGAAGTTCGAACCCTAGTTTGAAATTAGAGTCCAAAAAAATAATGAATTTTCTTAAAATACAAATTGATAAAGATTTTGATACTTATTTCGTTTCGGACGATGATTCTTATCACCATTCCGAAATTTTCAGTCCTTTTTTGATATCATAGAACCTGAAAAAAAGGCTTCCAAAGTTCGAACCCAAGTCTGAAATAAGTGCTTATAGGAATGATGATTTTTCTAAAATGACAACTTTTTGCAGATTTTGAAAACTAATTTTTTGTTTCGGACCATGATTCTTATCACCATTCCAAAATTTCAGTCCGTTTGAAACAATAGAGCCTGAAAAAACTGCTCCTCAATTTCGAACCCAAGGCTGAAATTAGCGTCCATAAAAAGAATGAATTTTCTATATATAAAAATTTATGCAGGTTTTGATAGTTATTTCGTTTCAAACCATGATTCTTATCACCATTCCAAAATTTCAGTCTCTTTGGTACCATAGAACCTGAAAAAATGGTTTCTAAAGTTCGAACCCAAGTCTGAAATTAGTGCTTATAGGAATGATGATTTTTCTAATATGACAATGTTTTGCAGTTTTTCATACTTAATTTGTTTCGGACGATGATTCTTATCACCATTCCAAAATTTCAGTCTCTTTGGTACCATAGAACCTGAAAAAATGGATTCTATAGTTCGAACCCAAGTCTGAAATTAGTGCTTATAGGAATGATGATTTTTCTCAAATGACAACTTTTTGCAGATTTTGATAATTATTTTGTTTCGGACGATGATTCTTTTCACCATTCCAAAATTTTCAGTCCGTTTGAAACAATAGAGCACGATAAAACTGTTCCTAAATTCGAACCCAAGGCTGAAATTAGCGTCCATAATGATTTTTCTAAAATTACAACTTTATGCAGATTTTGATTGTAATTTCGTTTCAAACCATGATTCTTATCACGATTCCAAAATTTCAGTCCTTTTGGTACCATAGAACCCGAAAAAATGGTTTCTAAAGTTCGAACCCAAGTCTGAAATTAGTGCTTATAGGATTGATGATTTTTCTAAAATGACAATGTTTTGCAGTTTTTGATACTTAATTTGTTTCGGACGATGATTCTTATCACCATTCCAAAATTTTCAGTCCTATTGGTACCATAGAACCTGAAAAAATTGTTTCTAAAGTTCGAACCCAAGTCTGAAATAAGTGCATATAGGAATGATGATTTTTCAATAAATTACATTTTTTTGCAGTTTTTGATACTTAATTTGTTTCGGACGATGATTCTTATCACCATTCCAAAATTTCAGTCCGTTTGAAACAATAAAGCCTAAAAAAACTGCTTCTGAAAATCGAACCCAAGTTTGAAATTAGAGTCCATAAAAATAATGAATTTTCTAAAATTACAAATTTATAAAGATTTTGATACTTATTTCGTAACGGACGATGATTCTTATCACCATTCCAAAATTTCAGTCCGTTTGGAACCATAGAACCTGAAAAAATGGTTTCTAAAGTTCGAACCCAAATCTGAAATTAGTGCTTATAGGAATGATGATTTTTCTAAAATGACAATGTTTTGCAGTTTTTGATACTTAATTTGTTTCGGACGATGATTCTTATCACCATTCCAAAATTTCAGTCCGTTTGGAACCATAGAGCCTGAAAAAACAGCTTCTTAAGTTCAAACCCAAGGCTGAAATTAGCGTCCATAAAAATAATGATTTTTCTAAAAATACAACTTTATGCAGATTTTGATAGTTTTTTTCGTTTCAAACCATGATTCTTATCACCATTCCAAAATTTCAGTCCGTTTGAAACAATAGAGCCTAAAAAAACTGTTTCTGAAGTTCGAACCCAAGTTTGAAATTAGAGTCCATAAAATTATGAATTTTCTAAAAATACAAATTTATAAGGATTTTGATACTTATTTCGTTTCGGACGATGATTCTTATCACCATCTCAAAATTTCAGTCCGTTTTGAACCATAGAACCTGAAAAAATGGTTTCTAAAGTTCGAACCCAAGTCTGAAATTAGTGCTTATAGGAATGATGATTTTTCTAAAATGACAATGTTTTGCAGTTTTTGATTCTTAATTTGTTTCGGACGATGACTCTTATCACCATTCCAAATTTTTCAGTCCATTTGGTACCTTAGAACCTGAAAAAATGGTTTCTAAAGTTCTAACCCATGTCTGAAATTAGTGTTCCTAGGAATGATGATTTTCTAAATGACAATGTTTTGCAGTTTTTGATTCTTAATTTGTTTCGGACGATGATTCTTATCACCATTCCAAATTTTTCAGTCCATTTGGTACCATAGAACCTGAAAAAATTGTTTCTAAAGTTCGAACCCAAGTCTGAAATTAGTGCTTATAGGAGTGATGATTTTTCTAAAAATACATCTTTATGCAGATTTTGATTGTTTTTTTCGTTTCAAACCATGATTCTTATCCCCGTTCCAAAATTTTAATCCTTTTGGTACCATAGAACCTAAAAAAATGGCTTCTAAAGTTCGAACCCAAGTCTGAAATTAGCGTCCACAAAAATAATGGTTTTTGTAAATATACAACTTTCTAAAGATTTTGATACTTATTTCGTTTCGGACGATTATTTTTATCACCATTCCAAATTTTAGTCCGTTTGGAACCATAGTATTATGTTGGTGATGACAGATTGACATACCAGTGTAAATAAAACGTTTGTCATCCATAGTATTTCGAAACGTCAGAATAACAGAAATACAACATTATATATGAGGTTAAGGCATGACTACTTATTCACAGTACAAAAAGTAATATCCTAGGATAGAACGCGTCGACACGACATTTATTATGTTTAATGTTAGTGCACTATGTTTAATTTCAGCAAAACAGATGAATATAACACTATAGATAATATACATTATGTTACCAATCACTCTACACACAATAACATGACAAAATCGAGCCAAACCACGTTGCGCGCCAAATATTATGTTGGTTTAAAGTTAAAGACACGTCGGACAAACTTATCTAATGAATAGAGCGCCAAAGCATGATATTTCTATCATGCTATGTCTGTCCGAAGCGTCGCCAGCTCCTTTCAGATCATGAAAGACTTACCTCTCGGGCGGTGGGCACTGCTGTCATGCTATTATGTCACAGGGTGATGTGATGATTAAATAAAACAGTTTAATTGTTTAAATTGCACACTGATTATATATTTAACTGTCTGATCATATCAATATTTAAATTAAGACACTCACCCGAGATCGACCGTGTTATGAGCTACTCTGACTATCTAAACTTGGCTAGGTATTCTTGATGATGGGAAATCCATGACGGTGAGGAATGCATCGGTACGATCCGAGGCAAGTCGGATGCCTCTCATTCCTCCTCCGGAATATTCTGCTGCTGCGCGCTGGCCCTCTCGTGTGTTAGGCACCAATCGACATCCGCCCACAGATTTGCTCGGCGAGATTAATCAAGGCTCGGCCCAGAATATAAATAACTTGCCTGCACAAGGCCCAGGATGATGAATTTATATCCGCGACCACGGTCAACCCAGAGATGGCTCCGATTAATTGTCGATAACAATCTACCGACATGCTGATCAAAATGTCGCCGTTATGGTTTTAAAATGTGAATCACGCACTTTCTCGATAACTCCAATATCATGTTGGATATTTAAAATAACAAACCCATCAGGGTAAAAATCTATCGATTCACGATTGACTGTGTTACATTCCGTAATCCGGTTTTTAAATTAATAATCTCTGCGACTGTCGTTACCGAACCGGGGTCCCGCCGGCTCTCTAACAAGAGTGAGGAAACGGCCCCCCCCCTTTCTCCTGACCGCTCATCTCTGTGTTGCCTGTCAAGAATCATAATTAATTTATTACCCTTTCGAAATTAGCCTACCTGAGCCTACTTGAGTTTATGAAATAATATTTCATAACAATAGAGCCTGAAAAAACAGTTTCTAAAGTTCAAACCCAAGGCTGAAATAAGCGTCCATAAAAATAATGATTTTTCTTAAAATACAACTTTATGCAGATTTTGATATTATTTCGTTTCAAACCATGATTCTTATCACCATTCCAAAATTTTAGTCCTTTTGGTACTATAGAACCTGAAAAAATGGTTTGTAAAGTTCGAACCCAAGTCTGAAATTAGTGTTTATAGGAATGATGATTTTTCTAAAATGACAATGTTTTGCAGTTTTTGATACTCAATTTGTTTCGGACGATGATTCTTATCACCATTCCAAATTTTTCAGTCCATTTGGTACCATAGAACCTGAAAAAATTGTTTCTAAAGTTCGAACCCAAGTCTGAAATAAGTGCTTATAGGAATGATGATTTTTCTAAAAATACAACTTTATGCAGATTTTGATTGTTTTTTTCGTTTCAAACCTTGATTCTTATCACCGTTCCAAAATTTTAATCCTTTTGGTACCATAGAACCTAAAAAAATGGCTTCTTAAGTTCGAACCCAAGTCTGAAATTAGCGTCCACAAAAATAATGGTTTTTGTAAATATACAACTTTCTAAAGATTTTGATACTTATTTCGTTTCGGACGATGATTTTTATCACCATTCCGAAATTTCAGTCCGTTTGGAACCATACAGCCAGAAAAAACAGTTTCTAAAGTTCAAACCCAAGGCTGAAATAAGCGTCCATAAAAATAATGATTTTTCTTATAATACAACTTAATGCAGATTTTGATATTTTTTCGTTTCAAAAACCATGATTCTTATCACCATTCCAAAATTTTAGTCCTTTTGGTACCATAGAACCTGAAAAAATGGTTTGTAAAGTTCGAACCCAAGTCTGAAATTAGTGTTTATAGGAATGATGATTTTTCTAAAATGACAATGTTTTGCAGTTTTTGATACTCAATTTGTTTCGGACGATGATTCTTATCACCATTCCAAATTTTTCAGTCTATTTGGTACCATAGAACCTGAAAAAATTGTTTCTAAAGTTCGAACCCAAGTCTGAAATAAGTGCTTATAGGAATGATGATTTTTCTAAAAATACAACTTTATGCAGATTTTGATTGTTTTTTTCGTTTCAAACCTTGATTCTTATCACCGTTCCAAAATTTTAATCCTTTTGGTACCATAGAACCTAAAAAAATGGCTTCTTAAGTTCGAACCCAAGTCTGAAATTAGCGTCCACAAAAATAATGGTTTTTGTAAATATACAACTTTCTAAAGATTTTGATACTTATTTCGTTTCGGACGATGATTTTTATCACCATTCCGAAATTTCAGTCCGTTTGGAACCATACAGCCTGATGAATTTTGATTTTTGAATGATGATTTTTCTAAAATGAAAATATTTTGCAGTTTTTGATACTTAATTTGTTTCGGACGATGATTCTTATCACCATTCCAAAATTTCAGTCCGTTTGGAACCATAGAGCCTGAAAAAACAGCTTCTAAAGTTCAAACCCAAGGCAGAAATTAGCGTCCATAAAAATAATGATTTTTCTAAAAATACAACTTTATGCAGATTTGGATCGTTTTTTTCGTTTCAAACCATGATTCTTATCACCGTTCCAAAATTTTAATCCTTTTGCTACCATAGAACCTTAAAAAAATGGCTTCTAAAGTTCGAACCCAAGTCTGAAATTAGCGTCCACAAAAATAATGGTTTTTGTAAATATACAACTTTCTAAAGATTGTGATACTTATTTCGTTTCGGACGATGATTTTTATCACCATTCCAAAATTTCAGTCCGTTTGGAACCATAGAGCCTGAAAAAACAGTTTCTAAAGTTCAAACCCAAGGCTGAAATAAGCGTCCATAAAAATAATGATTTTTCTAAAAATACAACATTATGCAGATTTTGATATTTTTTTGGTTTCAAACCATGATTCTTATCACCATTCCAAAATTTCAGTCCTTTAAGTACCATAGAACCTGAAAAAATGGTTTCTATAGTTCGAACCCAAGTCTGAAATTAGTGCTTATAGGAATGATGATTTTTCTAAAATGACAATGTTTTGCAGTTTTTGATTCTTAATTTGTTTAGGACGATGATTCTTATCACCATTCCAAATTTTTCAGTCCATTTGGTACCTTAGAACCTGAAAAAATGGTTTCTAAAGTTCTAACCCAAGTCTGAAATTAGTGCTTATAGGAATGATGATTTTTCTAAAATGATAATGTTTTGCAGTTTTTGATTCTTAATTTGTTTCGGACGATGATTCTTATCACCATTCGAAATTTTTTCAGTCCATTTGGTACCATAGAACCTGAAAAAAATTGGTGTGTCAAGCCTACGCAAGACAGAAGTGAAACTTCTAGTATTTTTTTAAGCATCGTTTCATCAGCGGATGTCGCCTTTTTTAAATCCTTTTCGAACCAAAGCCGATCGCAAACGCTACAAGCATAGCCGAAAGGATTTTTCACAAACATTTTTTGAAATTGTTTATGTGCAAATTTGTGATTCACATAGCCACTATAGGGAGGCACAAAGTCATTATCAAATTCTATCGGTGGCCCATCGAAATGCTCTCCAATATCCATGTCGGAATCAACATCACTCAGTGATTCTCTATTCGGGAGTTCATGGTCATCGTGTACATTCTGTTAACAGAAAATATAATTTACTGGAAAACTCATTCGAAATCAATTTTTTCATCTATAATGCAATTTTTCAGAAATTGATACGTACAATATTGGCATTATTCGCATCATCATCATTCGGTTGTGTAGTTATGGCTTCTTGGACAGGAGCCTCTTGTATCTCATCAAAATCCTGGAAAAATTAATACATATTGAATGTAAATTTCCAAATTTAATTCAATGTTAATTAATAAATAAATTTATTCGAACAATGTAATCATGGCATATCAACTTACAATTTCGGAGGCATTAGTTTTTTTTTGCAAATTTTTATTTCGCTGCTGCCTTATTGAATTCTGGTGAATATTGTCGGGTTTTGGCATGGAATGTTGGTTATGTATTTGTGCTGCATGTAGGACGTATTCTGGACCATCATTGGGACTCAATAAATTCGCAGTACACGTAGAATTTGGAACGATTTTCCGTTTTTTTGATGGAACTGGAGCAGGTGTTATAGCTTCAGCTACCGCAGATTGCCGAAGTTTTTGACGGTCTCTGTATGCTTTACAACGTTCTGCTGCCGTTTAAGCTTGAGGTTTGGGAGGCTTTAATTCTTTTTTCCGCTGTCTGTACCGCCTGTTGGCCATTGCTTTGATTGTTACGACATTCCTACATCATATTTCACTGTTAATATAATCTCGCCAATATATTAAACAATCCTATTCCAACAATACTACTATATTGTGAAATATTTATCAACTCTTATAGGTTATATTTACCTTATGTTAATGTCATCACTGTGTGAATCAGACTCTCCTCTTCTTTGGTGATTCTCAGGGGATATTTCCTCTTGTGCCACTGATGTGTTCATCACCTCACTCTCGTCACTACTCATTTTTAACACTGAAATTCTGTACCAAACCGTATGAACCACAATCAATTACGTATTTCACTCGTATTACACTCACGACGCAGTATACTAACCAAGCAGCTGATGCTTGGCGTGGCGCAGTTCGCTGGTGTCTGAGAGAGAGGAAAGAAGAGAAGAGAGAGAACGTTCGTGAGCGGCTCCCCCACCTCAACAAGCGCATATGGTGAGAGAGGGACAGTGAACGGTGAGCGGTGGTGGGGGTACCCGCATTTTCGTGTCGATCCTGACTCGGTTTTACTCCGTCCCCAAATCCATTACGCGCCTAAAGAAGTTTCACTTCAAAAATTGTTTCTAAAGTTCGAACCCAAGTCTGAAATTAGTGCTTATAGGAATGAAGATTTTTTCTAAAATAACAATTTTTTGCAGTTTTTGATTCTTAATTTGTTTCGGACGATGAATCTTATCACCATTCCAAAATTTCAGTCCGTTTGAAACAATAGAGCCTAAAAAAACTGTTTCTGAAGTTCGAACCCAAGTTTGAAATTAGAGTCCATAAAATTATGAATTTTCTAAAAATACAAATTTATAAGGATTTTGATACTTATTTCGTTTCGGACGATGATTCTTATCACCACCTCAAAATTTCAGTCCGTTTTGAACCATAGAACCTGAAAAAATGGCTTCTAAACTTCGAACCCAAGTCTGAAATTAGTGCTTATAGGAATGATGATTTTTCTAAAATGACAATGTTTTGCAGTTTTTGATACTTTATTTGTTACGGACGATGATTCTTATCACCATTCCAAAATTTCAGTCCGTTTGGAACCATAGAGCCTGAAATAACAGCTTCTAAAGTTCAAACCCAAGGGTGAAATTAGCGTCCATTTAAATAATGGTTTTTCTAAAAATACAACTTTATGCAGATTTTGATTGTTTTTTTCGTTTCAAACCATGATTCTTATCACCATTCCAAAATTTCAGTCCTTTTGGTACCATAGAGCCTGAAAAAACAGTTTCTAAAGTTCAAACCCAAGGCTGAAATAAGCGTCCATAAAAATAATGATTTTTCTTAAAATACAACTTTATGCAGGTTTTGATTGTTTTTTTCGTTTCAAACCATGATTCTTATCATCTTTCCAAAATTTTAATCCTTTTGGTACCATAGAACCTTAAAAAAATGGCTTCTAAAGTTCGAACCCAAGTCTGAAATTAGCGTCCACAAAAATAATGGTTTTTGTAAATATACAACTTTCTGAAGATTGTGATACTTATTTCGTTTCGGACGATGATTTTTATCACCATTCCAAAATTTCAGTCCGTTTGGAACCATAGAGCCTGAAAAAACAGTTTCTAAAGTTCAAACCCAAGGCTGAAATAAGCGACCATAAAAATAATGATTTTTCTAAAAATACAACATTATGCAGATTTTGATATTTTTTTTGGTTTCAAACCATGATTCTTATCACCATTCCAAAATTTCAGTCCTTTAAGTACCATAGAACCTGAAAAAATGGTTTCTATAGTTCGAACCCAAGTCTGAAATTAGTGCTTATAGGAATGATGATTTTTCTAAAATGACAATGTTTTGCAGTTTTTGATTCTTAATTTGTTTCGGACGATGATTCTTATCACCATTCCAAATTTTTCAGTCCATTTGGTACCTTAGAACCTGAAAAAATGGTTTCTAAAGTTCGAACCCAAGTCTGAAATTAGTGCTTATAGGAATGATGATTTTTCTAAAATGACAATGTTTTGCAGTTTTTGATTCTTAATTTGTTTCGGACGATGATTCTTATCACCACTCCAAATTTTTCAGTCCATTTAGTACCATAGAACCAGAAAAAATTGTTTCTAAAGTTCGAACCCAAGTCTGAAATTAGTGCTTATAGGAATGAAGATTTTTCTAAAATAACAATTTTTTGCAGTTTTTGATTCTTAATTTGTTTCGGACGATGAATCTCATCACCATTCCAAAATTTCAGTCCGTTTGAAACAATAGAGCCTAAAAAAACTGTTTCTGAAGTTCGAACCCAAGTTTGAAATTAGAGTCCATAAAATTATGAATTTTCTAAAAATACAAATTTATAAGGATTTTGATACTTATTTCGTTTCGGACGATGATTCTTATCACCATCTCAAAATTTCAGTCCGTTTTGAACCATAGAACCTGAAAAAATGGCTTCTAAAGTTCGAACCCAAGTCTGAAATTAGTGCTTATAGGAATGATGATTTTTCTAAAATGACAATGTTTTGCAGTTTTTGATACTTTATTTGTTACGGACGATGATTCTTATCACCATTCCAAAATTTCAGTCCGTTTGGAACCATAGAGCCTGAAAAAACAGCTTCTAAAGTTCAAACCCAAGGCTGACTTTAGCGTCCATTTAAATAATGATTTTTCTAAAAATACAACTTTATGCAGATTTTGATTGTTTTTTTCGTTTCAAACCATGATTCTTATCACCGTTCCAAAATTTTAATCCTTTTGGTACCATAGAACCTAAAAAAATGGCTTCTAAAGTTCGAACCCGAGTCTGAAATTAGCGTCCACAAAAATAATGGTTTTTGTAAATATACAACTTTTTAAAGATTTTGATACTTATTTCGTTTCGGACGATGATTTTTATCACCATTCCGAAATTTCAGTCCGTTTGGAACCATACAGCCAGAAAAAACAGTTTCTAAAGTTCAAACCCAAGGCTGAAATAAGCGTCCATAAAAATAATGATTTTTCTTATAATACAACTTAATGCAGATTTTGATATTTTTTCGTTTCAAACCATGATTCTTATCACCATTCCAAAATTTTAGTCCTTTTGGTACCATAGAACCTGAAAAAATGGTTTGTAAAGTTCGAACCCAAGTCTGAAATTAGTGTTTATAGGAATGATGATTTTTCTAAAATGACAATGTTTTGCAGTTTTTGATACTCAATTTGTTTCGGACGATGATTCTTATCACCATTCCAAATTTTTCAGTCCATTTGGTACCATAGAACCTGAAAAAATTGTTTCTAAAGTTCGAACCCAAGTCTGAAATAAGTGCTTAAAGGAATGATGATTTTTCTAAAAATACAACTTTATGCAGATTTTGATTGTTTTTTTCGTTTCAAACCTTGATTCTTATCACCGTTCCAAAATTTTAATCCTTTTGGTACCATAGAACCTAAAAAAATGGCTTCTTAAGTTCGAACCCAAGGCTGAAATAAGCGTCCATAAAAATAATGATTTTTCTTATAATACAACTTAATGCAGATTTTGATATTTTTTCGTTTCAAACCATGATTCTTATCACCATTCCAAAATTTTAGTCCTTTTGGTACCAAAGAACCTGAAAAAATGGTTTGTAAAGTTCGAACCCAAGTCTGAAATTAGTGTTTATAGGAATGATGATTTTTCTAAAATGACAACATTTTGCAGATTTTGATACTTATTTCGTTTCGGACGATGAATCTTATAACCATTCCAAAATTTCAGTCCGTTTGAATCAATAGAGCCTGAAAAATCTGCTTTTAAATTTCGAACCCAAGTTCGAAATAAGAGTCCATAAAAAAAATGATTTTTCAAAAAATACAAGTAAATGCAGATTTTGATTATTATTTCGTTTCAAACCATGATTCTTATCACCATTCCAAAATTTCAGTCCTTTTGGTACCATAGAACCTGAAAAAATGGTTTCTAAAATTCGAACCCAAGTCTGAAATATAGGAATGATGATTATAGGAATGATGATTTTTCTAAAATGACAATGTTTTGCATTTTTTGATACTTAATTTGTTTCGGACGATGATTCTTATCACCATTCCAAATTTTTCAGTCCATTTGGTACCATAGAACCTGAAAAAATTGTTTCTAAAGTTCGAACCCAAGTCTGAAATTAGTGCTTATAGGAATGAAGATTTTTCTAAAATAACAATTTTTTGCAGTTTTTGATACTTAATTTGTTTCGGACGATGAATCTTATCACCATTCCAAAATTTCAGTCCGTTTGAAACAATAGAGCCTAAAAAAACTGTTTCTGAAGTTCGAACCCAAGTTTGAAATTAGAGTCCATAAAATTATGAATTTTCTAAAAATTCAAATTTATAAGAATTTTGATACTTATTTTGTTTCGGACGATGATTCTAATCACCATTCCAAAATTTCAGTCCGTTTTGAACCATAGAACCTGAAAAAATGGTTTCTAAAGTTCGAACCCAAGTCTGAAATTAGTGCTTATAGGAATGATGATTTTTCTAAAATGACAATGTTTTGCAGTTTTTGATTCTTAATTTGTTTAGGACGATGATTCTTATCACCATTCCAAATTTTTCAGTCCATTTGGTACATTAGAACCTGAAAAAATGGTTTCTAAAGTTCGAACCCAAGTCTGAAATTAGTGCTTATAGGAATGATGATTTTTCTAAAATGACAATGTTTTGCAGTTTTTGATTCTAAATTTGTTTCGGACGATGATTCTTATCACCATTCCAAATTTTTTCAGTCCATTTGGTACCATAGAACCTGAAAAAATTGTTTCTAAAGTTCGAACCCAAGTCTGAAATTAGTGCTTATAGGAATGAAGATTTTTTCTAAAATAACAATTTTTTGCAGTTTTTGATTCTTAATTTGTTTCGGACGATGAATCTTATCACCATTCCAAAATTTCAGTCCGTTTGAAACAATAGAGCCTAAAAAAACTGTTTCTGAAGTTCGAACCCAAGTTTGAAATTAGAGTCCATAAAATTATGAATTTTCTAAAAATACAAATTTATAAGGATTTTGATACTTATTTCGTTTCGGACGATGATTCTTATCACCATCTCAAAATTTCAGTCCGTTTTGAACCATAGAACCTGAAAAAATGGCTTCTAAACTTCGAACCCAAGTCTGAAATTAGTGCTTATAGGAATGATGATTTTTCTAAAATGACAATGATTTGCAGTTTTTGATACTTTATTTGTTACGGACGATGATTCTTATCACCATTCCAAAATTTCAGTCCGTTTGGAACCATAGAGCCTGAAAAAACAGCTTCTAAAGTTCAAACCCAAGGGTGAAATTAGCGTTCATTTAAATAATGATTTTTCTAAAAATACAACTTTATGCAGATTTTGATTGTTTTTTTCGTTTCAAACCATGATTCTTATCACCATTCCAAAATTTCAGTCCTTTTGGTACCATAGAGCCTGAAAAAACAGTTACTAAAGTTCAAACCCAAGGCTGAAATAAGCGTCCATAAAAATAATGATTTTTCTTAAAATACAACTTTATGCAGGTTTTGATTGTTTTTTTCGTTTCAAACCATGATTCTTATCATCTTTCCAAAATTTTAATCCTTTTGGTACCATAGAACCTTAAAAAAATGGCTTCTAAAGTTCGAACCCAAGTCTGAAATTAGCGTCCACAAAAATAATGGTTTTGGTAAATATACAACTTTCTAAAGATTGTGATACTTATTTCGTTTCGGACGATGATTTTTATCACCATTCCAAAATTTCAGTCCGTTTGGAACCATAGAGCCTGAAAAAACAGTTTCTAAAGTTCAAACCCAAGGCTGAAATAAGCGACCATAAAAATAATGATTTTTCTAAAAATACAACATTATGCAGATTTTGATATTTTTTTTGGTTTCAAACCATGATTCTTATCACCATTCCAAAATTTCAGTCCTTTAAGTACCATAGAACCTGAAAAAATGGTTTCTATAGTTCGAACCCAAGTCTGAAATTAGTGCTTATAGGAATGATGATTTTTCTAAAATGACAATGTTTTGCAGTTTTTGATTCTTAATTTGTTTCGGACGATGATTCTTATCACCATTCCAAATTTTTCAGTCCATTTGGTACCTTAGAACCTGAAAAAATGGTTTCTAAAGTTCGAACCCAAGTCTGAAATTAGTGCTTATAGGAATGATGATTTTTCTAAAATGACAATGTTTTGCAGTTTTTGATTCTTAATTTGTTTCGGACGATGATTCTTATCACCATTCCAAATTTTTTCAGTCCATTTGGTACCATAGAACCTGAAAAAATTGTTTCTAAAGTTCGAACCCAAGTCTGAAATTAGTGCTTATAGGAATGATGATTTTTCTAAAAATACAACTTTATGCAGATTTTGATTGTTTTTTTCGTTTCAAACCTTGATTCTTATCACCGTTCCAAAATTTCAGTCCTTTTGGTACCATAGAACCTGAAAAAATGGTTTCTAAAGTTCGAACCCGAGTCTGAAATTAGCGTCCACAAAAATAATGGTTTTTGTAAATATACAACTTTTTAAAGATTTTGATACTTATTTCGTTTCGGACGAAGAATCTTATAACCATTCCAAAATTTCAGTCCGTTTGAATCAATAGAGCCTAAAAAAACTGCTTTTAAAGTTCGAACCCAAGTTCGAAATAAGAGTCCATAAAGAAAATGTTTTTTCTAAAAATACAAGTAAATGAGATTTTTATTATTATTTCGTTTCAAACCATGATTCTTATCACCATTCCAAAATTTCAGTCCGTTTTGAACAATAGAACCAGAAAAAATGGTTTCAAAAGTTCGAACCCAAGTCTGAAATTAGTGCTTATAGGAATGATGATTTTTCTAAAATGACAATGTTTTGCAGTTTTTGATTCTTAATTTGTTTCGGACGATGATTCTTATCACCATTCCAAATTTTTCAGTCCTTTAAGTACCATAGAACCTGAAAAAATGGTTTCTAAAGTTCGAACCCAAGTCTGAAATTAGTGCTTATAGGAATGATGATTTTTCTAAAATGACAATGTTTTGCAGTTTTTGATACTTAATTTGTTTCGGACGATGATTCTTATCACCCCTCCAAATTTTTCAGTCCATTTGGTTCCATAGAACCAGAAAAAATTGTTTCTAAAGTTCGAACCCAAGTCAGAAATTAGTGCTTATAGGAATGAAGATTTTTCTAAAATAACAATTTTTTGCAGTTTTTGATTCTTAATTTGTTTCGGACGATGAATCTTATCACCATTCCAAAATTTCAGTCCGTTTGAAACGATAGAGCCTAAAAAAACTGTTTCTGAAGTTCGAACCCAAGTTTGAAATTAGAGTCCATAAAATTATGAATTTTCTAAAAATACAAATTTATAAGGATTTTGATACTTATTTCGTTTCGGACGATGATTCTTATCACCATCTCAAAATTTCAGTCCGTTTTGAACTATAGATCCTGAAAAAATGGCTTCTAAAGTTTGAACCCAAGTCTGAAATTAGTGTTTATAGGAATGACGATTTTTCTAAAATGACAATGTTTTGCAGTTTTTGATACTCAATTTGTTTCGGACGATGATTCTTATCACCATTCAAAATTTTTCAGTCCATTTGGTACCATAGAACCTGAAAAAATTGTTTCTAAAGTTCGAACCCAAGTCTGAAATAAGTGCTTATAGGAATGATGATTTTTCTAAAAATACAACTTTATGCAGATTTTGATTGTTTTTTTCGTTTCAAACCTTGATTCTTATCACCGTTCCAAAATTTCAGTCCTTTTGGTACCATAGAACCTGAAAAAATGGTTTCTAAAGTTCGAACCCGAGTCTGAAATTAGCGTCCACAAAAATAATGGTTTTTGTAAATATACAACTTTTTAAAGATTTTGATACTTATTTCGTTTCGGACGAAGAATCTTATAACCATTCCAAAATTTCAGTCCGTTTGAATCAATAGAGCCTAAAAAAACTGCTTTTAAAGTTCGAACCCAAGTTCGAAATAAGAGTCCATAAAGAAAATGTTTTTTCTAAAAATACA
This sequence comes from Hesperophylax consimilis, assembly GCF_061612785.1. NCBI lineage: Eukaryota > Metazoa > Arthropoda > Insecta > Trichoptera > Limnephilidae > Hesperophylax > Hesperophylax consimilis. The sequence goes on from NC_142857.1 coordinate 11,284,932, forward strand.
AGTAAATGAGATTTTTATTATTATTTCGTTTCAAACCATGATTCTTATCACCATTCCAAAATTTCAGTCCGTTTTGAACAATAGAACCAGAAAAAATGGTTTCAAAAGTTCGAACCCAAGTCTGAAATTAGTGCTTATAGGAATGATGATTTTTCTAAAATGACAATGTTTTGCAGTTTTTGATTCTTAATTTGTTTCGGACGATGATTCTTATCACCATTCCAAATTTTTCAGTCCTTTAAGTACCATAGAACCTGAAAAAATGGTTTCTAAAGTTCGAACCCAAGTCTGAAATTAGTGCTTATAGGAATGATGATTTTTCTAAAATGACAATGTTTTGCAGTTTTTGATACTTAATTTGTTTCGGACGATGATTCTTATCACCCCTCCAAATTTTTCAGTCCATTTGGTTCCATTGAACCAGAAAAAATTGTTTCTAAAGTTCGAACCCAAGTCAGAAATTAGTGCTTATAGGAATGAAGATTTTTCTAAAATAACAATTTTTTGCAGTTTTTGATTCTTAATTTGTTTCGGACGATGAATCTTATCACCATTCCAAAATTTCAGTCCGTTTGAAACGATAGAGCCTAAAAAAACTGTTTCTGAAGTTCGAACCCAAGTTTGAAATTAGCGTCCATTTAAATAATGATTTTTCTAAAAATACAACTTTATGCAGATTTTGATTGTTTTTTTCGTTTCAAACCATGATTCTTATCACCATTCGAAAATTTTAATCCTTTTGGTACCATAGAACCTGAAAAAATGGTTTGTAAAGTTCGAACCCAAGTCTGAAATTAGTGTTTATAGGAATGACGATTTTTCTAAAATGACAATGTTTTGCAGTTTTTGATACTCAATTTGTTTCGGACGATGATTCTTATCACCATTCAAAATTTTTCAGTCCATTTGGTACCATAGAACCTGAAAAAATTGTTTCTAAAGTTCGAACCCAAGTCTGAAATAAGTGCTTATAGGAATGATGATTTTTCTAAAAATACAACTTTATGCAGATTTTGATTGTTTTTTTCGTTTCAAACCTTGATTCTTATCACCGTTCCAAAATTTTAATCCTTTTGGTACCATAGAACCTAAAAAAATGGCTCCTTAAGTTCTAACCCAAGTCTGAAATTAGCGTCCACAAAAATAATGGTTTTTGTAAATATACAACTTTCTAAAGATTTTGATACTTATTTCGTTTCGGACGATGATTTTTATCACCATTCCGAAATTTCAGTCCGTTTGGAACCATACAGCCAGAAAAAACAGTTTCTAAAGTTCAAACCCAAGGCTGAAATAAGCGTCCATAAAAATAATGATTTTTCTTATAATACACCTTTATGCAGATTTTGATATTTTTTTTCGTTTCAAACCATGATTCTTATCACCATTCCAAAATTTTAGTCCTTTTGGTACCATAGAACCTGAAAAAATGGTTTGTAAAGTTCGAACCCAAGTCTGAAATAAGTGTTTATAGGAATGATAATTTTTCTAAAATGACAAAATTTTGCAGATTTTGATACTTATTTCGTTTTGGACGATGAATCTTATCACCATTCCAAAATTTCAGTCCGTTTGAATCAATAGAGCCTGAAAAATCTGCTTTTAAATTTCGAACCCAAGTTCGAAATAAGAGTCCATAAAAAAAATGATTTTTCAAAAAATACAAGTTAATGCAGATTTTGATTATTATTTCGTTTCAAACCATGATTCTTATCACCATTCCAAAATTTCAGTCCTTTTGGTACCATAGAACCTGAAAAAATGGTTTCTAAAATTCGAACCCAAGTCTGAAATTAGTGCTTATAGGAATGATGATTTTTCTAAAATGACAATGTTTTGCATTTTTCGATACTTAATTTGTTTCGGACGATGAATCTTATCACCATTCCAAAATTTCAGTCCGTTTGAAACAATAGAGCCTAAAAAAACTGTTTCTGAAGTTCGAACCCAAGTTTGAAATTAGAGTCCATAAAATTATGAATTTTCTAAAAATTCAAATTCATAAGAATTTTGATACTTATTTTGTTTCGGACGATGATTCTAATCACCATTCCAAAATTTCAGTCCGTTTTGAACCATAGAACCTGAAAAAATGGTTTCTAAAGTTCGAACCCAAGTCTGAAATTAGTGCTTATAGGAATGATGATTTTTCTAAAATGACAATATTTTGCAGTTTTTGATACTAAATTTGTTTCGGACGATGATTCTTATCACCATTCAAAATTTTTCAGTCCATTTGGTACCATAGAACCTGAAAAAATTGTTTCTAAAGTTCGAACCCAAGTCTGAAATAAGTGCTTATAGGAATGATGATTTTTCTAAAAATACAACTTTATGCAGATTTTGATTGTTTTTTTCGTTTCAAACCTTGATTCTTATCACCGTTCCAAAATTTTAATCCTTTTGGTACCATAGAACCTAAAAAAATGGCTCCTTAAGTTCGAACCCAAGTCTGAAATTAGCGTCCACAAAAATAATGGTTTTTGTAAATATACAACTTTCTAAAGATTTTGATACTTATTTCGTTTCGGACGATGATTTTTATCACCATTCCGAAATTTCAGTCCGTTTGGAACCATACAGCCAGAAAAAACAGTTTCTAAAGTTCAAACCCAAGGCTCAAATAAGCGTCCATAAAAATAATGATTTTTCTTATAATACAACTTTATGCAGATTTTGATATTTTTTTTCGTTTCAAACCATGATTCTCATCACCATTCCAAAATTTTAGTCCTTTTGGTACCATAGAACCTGAAAAAATGGTTTGTAAAGTTCGAACCCAAGTCTGAAATTAGTGTTTATAGGAATGATGATTTTTCTAAAATGACAAAATTTTGCAGATTTTGATACTTATTTCGTTTTGGACGATGAATCTTATAACCATTCCAAAATTTCAGTCCGTTTGAATCAATAGAGCCTGAAAAATCTGCTTTTAAATTTCGAACCCAAGTTCGAAATAAGAGTCCATAAAAAAAAGATTTTTCAAAAAATACAAGTAAATGCAGATTTTGATTATTATTTCGTTTCAAACCATGATTCTTATCACCATTCCAAAATTTCAGTCCTTTTGGTACCATAGAACCCGAAAAAATGGTTTCTAAAATTCGAACCCAAGTCTGAAATTAGTGCTTATAGGAATGATGATTTTTCTAAAATGACAATGTTTTGCATTTTTTGATACTTAATTTGTTTCGGACGATGATTCTTATCACCATTCCAAATTTTTCAGTCCATTTGGTACCATAGAACCTGAAAAAATATTTTCTAAAGTTCGAACCCAAGTCTGAAATTAGTGCTTATAGGAATGAAGATTTTTCTAAAATAACAATTTTTTGCAGTTTTTGATACTTAATTTGTTTCGGACGATGAATCTTATCACCATTCCAAAATTTCAGTCCGTTTGAAACAATAGAGCCTACAAAAACTGTTTCTGAAGTTCGAACCCAAGTTTGAAATTAGAGTCCATAAAATTATGAATTTTCTAAAAATACAAATTTATAAGGATTTTGATACTTATTTCGTTTCGGACGATGATTCTTATCACCATCTCAAAATTTCAGTCCGTTTTGAACCATAGAACCTGAAAAAATGGCTTCTAAACTTCGAACCCAAGTCTGAAATTAGTGCTTATAGGAATGATGATTTTTCTAAAATGACAATGATTTGCAGTTTTTGATACTTTATTTGTTACGGACGATGATTCTTATCACCATTCCAAAATTTCAGTCCGTTTGGAACCATAGAGCCTGAAAAAACAGCTTCTAAAGTTCAAACCCAAGGGTGAAATTAGCGTCCATTTAAATAATGATTTTTCTAAAAATACAACTTTATGCAGATTTTGATTGTTTTTTTCGTTTCAAACCATGATTCTTATCACCATTCCAAAATTTCAGTCCTTTTGGTACCATAGAGCCTGAAAAAACAGTTACTAAAGTTCAAACCCAAGGCTGAAATAAGCGTCCATAAAAATAATGATTTTTCTTAAAATACAACTTTATGCAGGTTTTGATTGTTTTTTTCGTTTCAAACCATGATTCTTATCATCTTTCCAAAATTTTAATCCTTTTGGTACCATAGAACCTTAAAAAAATGGCTTCTAAAGTTCGAACCCAAGTCTGAAATTAGCGTCCACAAAAATAATGGTTTTGGTAAATATACAACTTTCTAAAGATTGTGATACTTATTTCGTTTCGGACGATGATTTTTATCACCATTCCAAAATTTCAGTCCGTTTGGAACCATAGAGCCTGAAAAAACAGTTTCTAAAGTTCAAACCCAAGGCTGAAATAAGCGACCATAAAAATAATGATTTTTCTAAAAATACAACATTATGCAGATTTTGATATTTTTTTTGGTTTCAAACCATGATTCTTATCACCATTCCAAAATTTCAGTCCTTTAAGTACCATAGAACCTGAAAAAATGGTTTCTATAGTTCGAACCCAAGTCTGAAATTAGTGCTTATAGGAATGATGATTTTTCTAAAATGACAATGTTTTGCAGTTTTTGATTCTTAATTTGTTTCGGACGATGATTCTTATCACCATTCCAAATTTTTCAGTCCATTTGGTACCTTAGAACCTGAAAAAATGGTTTCTAAAGTTCGAACCCAAGTCTGAAATTAGTGCTTATAGGAATGATGATTTTTCTAAAATGACAATGTTTTGCAGTTTTTGATACTTAATTTGTTTCGGACGATGATTCTTATCACCCCTCCAAATTTTTCAGTCCATTTGGTTCCATAGAACCAGAAAAAATTGTTTCTAAAGTTCGAACCCAAGTCTGAAATTAGTGCTTATAGGAATGAAGATTTTTCTAAAATAACAATTTTTTGCAGTTTTTGATTCTTAATTTGTTACGGACGATGATTCTTATCACCATTCCAAAATTTCAGTCCGTTTGGAACCATAGAGCCTGAAAAAACAGCTTCTAAAGTTCAAACCCAAGGGTGAAATTAGCGTCCATTTAAATAATGATTTTTCTAAAAATACAACTTTATGCAGATTTTGATTGTTTTTTTCGTTTCAAACCATGATTCTTATCACCATTCCAAAATTTCAGTCCTTTTGGTACCATAGAGCCTGAAAAAACAGTTACTAAAGTTCAAACCCAAGGCTGAAATAAGCGTCCATAAAAATAATGATTTTTCTTAAAATACAACTTTATGCAGGTTTTGATTGTTTTTTTCGTTTCAAACCATGATTCTTATCATCTTTCCAAAATTTTAATCCTTTTGGTACCATAGAACCTTAAAAAAATGGCTTCTAAAGTTCGAACCCAAGTCTGAAATTAGCGTCCACAAAAATAATGGTTTTGGTAAATATACAACTTTCTAAAGATTGTGATACTTATTTCGTTTCGGACGATGATTTTTATCACCATTCCAAAATTTCAGTCCGTTTGGAACCATAGAGCCTGAAAAAACAGTTTCTAAAGTTCAAACCCAAGGCTGAAATAAGCGACCATAAAAATAATGATTTTTCTAAAAATACAACATTATGCAGATTTTGATATTTTTTTTGGTTTCAAACCATGATTCTTATCACCATTCCAAAATTTCAGTCCTTTAAGTACCATAGAACCTGAAAAAATGGTTTCTATAGTTCGAACCCAAGTCTGAAATTAGTGCTTATAGGAATGATGATTTTTCTAAAATGACAATGTTTTGCAGTTTTTGATTCTTAATTTGTTTCGGACGATGATTCTTATCACCATTCCAAATTTTTCAGTCCATTTGGTACCTTAGAACCTGAAAAAATGGTTTCTAAAGTTCGAACCCAAGTCTGAAATTAGTGCTTATAGGAATGATGATTTTTCTAAAATGACAATGTTTTGCAGTTTTTGATTCTTAATTTGTTTCGGACGATGATTCTTATCACCATTCCAAATTTTTCAGTCCTTTAAGTACCATAGAACCTGAAAAAATGGTTTCTAAAGTTCGAACCCAAGTCTGAAATTAGTGCTTATAGGAATGATGATTTTTCTAAAAATACAACTTTATGCAGATTTTGATTGTTTTTTTCGTTTCAAACCTTGATTCTTATCACCGTTCCAAAATTTCAGTCCTTTTGGTACCATAGAACCTGAAAAAATGGTTTCTAAAGTTCGAACCCGAGTCTGAAATTAGCGTCCACAAAAATAATGGTTTTTGTAAATATACATCTTTTTAAAGATTTTGATACTTATTTCGTTTCGGACGAAGAATCTTATAACCATTCCAAAATTTCAGTCCGTTTGAATCAATAGAGCCTAAAAAAACTGCTTTTAAAGTTCGAACCCAAGTTCGAAATAAGAGTCCATAAAGAAAATGTTTTTTCTAAAAATACAAGTAAATGAGATTTTTATTATTATTTCGTTTCAAACCATGATTCTTATCACCATTCCAAAATTTCAGTCCGTTTTGAACAATAGAACCAGAAAAAATGGTTTCAAAAGTTCGAACCCAAGTCTGAAATTAGTGCTTATAGGAATGATGATTTTTCTAAAATGACAATGTTTTGCAGTTTTTGATTCTTAATTTGTTTCGGACGATGATTCTTATCACCATTCCAAATTTTTCAGTCCGTTTTGAACCATAGAACCTGAAAAAATGGTTTCTAAAGTTCGAACCCAAGTCTGAAATTAGTGCTTATAGGAATGATGATTTTTCTAAAATGACAATATTTTGCAGCTTTTGATACTAAATTTGTTTCGGACGATGATTCTTATCACCATTCAAAATTTTTCAGTCCATTTGGTACCATAGAACCTGAAAAAGTTGTTTCTAAAGTTCGAACCCAAGTCTGAAATAAGTGCTTATAGGAATGATGATTTTTCTAAAAATACAACTTTATGCAGATTTTGATTGTTTTTTTCGTTTCAAACCTTGATTCTTATCACCGTTCCAAAATTTTAATCCTTTTGGTACCATAGAACCTAAAAAAATGGCTCCTTAAGTTCGAACCCAAGTCTGAAATTAGCGTCCACAAAAATAATGGTTTTTGTAAATATACAACTTTCTAAAGATTTTGATACTTATTTCGTTTCGGACGATGATTTTTATCACCATTCCGAAATTTCAGTCCGTTTGGAACCATACAGCCAGAAAAAACAGTTTCTAAAGTTCAAACCCAAGGCTGAAATAAGCGTCCATAAAAATAATGATTTTTCTTATAATACAACTTTATGCAGATTTTGATATTTTTTTTCGTTTCAAACCATGATTCTTATCACCATTCCAAAATTTTAGTCCTTTTGGTACCATAGAACCTGAAAAAATGGTTTGTAAAGTTCGAACCCAAGTCTGAAATTAGTGTTTATAGGAATGATGATTTTTCTAAAATGACAAAATTTTGCAGATTTTGATACTTATTTCGTTTTGGACGATGAATCTTATAACCATTCCAAAATTTCAGTCCGTTTGAATCAATAGAGCCTGAAAAATCTGCTTTTAAATTTCGAACCCAAGTTCGAAATAAGAGTCCATAAAAAAAAGATTTTTCAAAAAATACAAGTAAATGCAGATTTTGATTATTATTTCGTTTCAAACCATGATTCTTATCACCATTCCAAAATTTCAGTCCTTTTGGTACCATAGAACCTGAAAAAATGGTTTCTAAAATTCGAACCCAAGTCTGAAATTAGTGCTTATAGGAATGATGATTTTTCTAAAATGACAATGTTTTGCATTTTTTGATACTTAATTTGTTTCGGACGATGATTCTTATCACCATTCCAAATTTTTCAGTCCATTTGGTACCATAGAACCTGAAAAAATATTTTCTAAAGTTCGAACCCAAGTCTGAAATTAGTGCTTATAGGAATGAAGATTTTTCTAAAATAACAATTTTTTGCAGTTTTTGATACTTAATTTGTTTCGGACGATGAATCTTATCACCATTCCAAAATTTCAGTCCGTTTGAAACAATAGAGCCTAAAAAAACTGTTTCTGAAGTTCGAACCCAAGTTTGAAATTAGAGTCCATAAAATTATGAATTTTCTAAAAATTCAAATTTATAAGAATTTTGATACTTATTTTGTTTCGGACGAAAATTCTAATCACCATTCCAAAATTTCAGTCCGTTTTGAACCATAGAACCTGAAAAAATGGTTTCTAAAGTTCGAACCCAAGTCTGAAATTAGTGCTTATAGGAATGATGATTTTTCTAAAATGACAATATTTTGCAGTTTTTGATACTAAATTTGTTTCGGACGATGATTCTTATCACCATTCCAAAATTTCAGTCCGTTTGGAACCATAGAGCCTGAAAAAACAGCTTCTAAAGTTCAAACCCAAGGCAGAAATTAGCGTCCATAAAAATAATGATTTTTCTAAAAATACAACTTTATGCAGATTTGGATCGTTTTTTTCGTTTCAAACCATGATTCTTATCACCGTTCCAAAATTTTAATCCTTTTGGTACCATAGAACCTTAAAAAAATGGCTTCTAAAGTTCGAACCCAAGTCTGAAATTAGCGTCCACAAAAATAATGGTTTTTGTAAATATACAACTTTCTAAAGATTGTGATACTTATTTCGTTTCGGACGATGATTTTTATCACCATTCCAAAATTTCAGTCCGTTTGGAACCATAGAGCCTGAAAAAACAGTTTCTAAAGTTCAAACCCAAGGCTGAAATAAGCGTCCATAAAAATAATGATTTTTCTAAAAATACAACATTATGCAGATTTTGATATTTTTTTTGGTTTCAAACCATGATTCTTATCACCATTCCAAAATTTCAGTCCTTTAAGTACCATAGAACCTGAAAAAATGGTTTCTATAGTTCGAACCCAAGTCTGAAATTAGTGCTTATAGGAATGATGATTTTTCTAAAATGACAATGTTTTGCAGTTTTTGATTCTTAATTTGTTTAGGACGATGATTCTTATCACCATTCCAAATTTTTCAGTCCATTTGGTACCTTAGAACCTGAAAAAATGGTTTCTAAAGTTCGAACCCAAGTCTGAAATTAGTGCTTATAGGAATGATGACTTTTCTAAAATGACAATGTTTTGCAGTTTTTGATTCTTAATTTGTTTCGGACGATGATTCTTATCACCATTCCAAATTTTTTCAGTCCATTTGGTACCATAGAACCTGAAAAAATTGTTTCTAAAGTTCGAACCCAAGTCTGAAATTAGTGCTTATAGGAATGAAGATTTTTTCTAAAATAACAATTTTTTGCAGTTTCTGATTCTTAATTTGTTTCGGACGATGAATCTTATCACCATTCCAAAATTTCAGTCCGTTTGAAACAATAGAGCCTAAAAAAACTGTTTCTGAAGTTCGAACCCAAGTTTGAAATTAGAGTCCATAAAATTATGAATTTTCTAAAAATACAAATTTAAAGGATTTTGATACTTATTTCGTTTCGGACGATGATTCTTATCACCATCTCAAAATTTCAGTCCGTTTTGAACCATAGAACCTGAAAAAATGGCTTCTAAACTTCGAACCCAAGTCTGAAATTAGTGCTTATAGGAATGATGATTTTTCTAAAATGACAATGTTTTGCAGTTTTTGATACTTTATTTGTTACGGACGATGATTCTTATCACCATTCCAAAATTTCAGTCCGTTTGGAACCATAGAGCCTGAAAAAACAGCTTCTAAAGTTCAAACCCAAGGGTGAAATTAGCGTCCATTTAAATAATTATTTTTCTAAAAATACAACTTTATGCAGATTTTGATATTTTTTTTGGTTTCAAACCATGATTCTTATCACCATTCCAAAATTTCAGTCCTTTAAGTACCATAGAACCTGAAAAAATGGTTTCTATAGTTCGAACCCAAGTCCGAAATTAGTGCTTATAGGAATGATGATTTTTCTAAAATGATAATGTTTTGCAGTTTTTGATTCTTAATTTGTTTCGGACGATGATTCTTATCACCATTCCAAATTTTTCAGTCCATTTGGTACCTTAGAACCTGAAAAAATGGTTTCTAAAGTTCGAACCCAAGTCTGAAATTAGTGCTTATAGGAATGATGATTTTTCTAAAATGACAATGTTTTGCAGTTTTTGATTCTTAATTTGTTTCGGACGATGATTCTTATCACCATTCCAAATTTTTTCAGTCCATTTGGTACCATAGAACCTGAAAAAATTGTTTCTAAAGTTCGAACCCAAGTCTGAAATTAGTGCTTATAGGAATGATGATTTTTCTAAAAATACAACCTTATGCAGATTTTGATTGTTTTTTTCGTTTCAAACCTTGATTCTTATCACCGTTCCAAAATTTCAGTCCTTTTGGTACCATAGAACCTGAAAAAATGGTTTCTAAAGTTCGAACCCGAGTCTGAAATTAGCGTCCACAAAAATAATGGTTTTTGTAAATATACAACTTTTTAAAGATTTTGATACTTATTTCGTTTCGGACGAAGAATCTTATAACCATTCCAAAATTTCAGTCCGTTTGAATCAATAGAGCCTAAAAAAACTGCTTTTAAAGTTCGAACCCAAGTTCGAAATAAGAGTCCATAAAGAAAATGTTTTTTCTAAAAATACAAGTAAATGAGATTTTTATTATTATTTCGTTTCAAACCATGATTCTTATCACCATTCCAAAATTTCAGTCCGTTTTGAACAATAGAACCAGAAAAAAGTGGGTGTGTCAAGCCTACGCAAGACAGAAGTGAAACTTCTAGTATTCCTCTCTCTCTATTTTCATTTAATCATCTCTATTTTCTCTCTTAGGTTAGTTTGAAAATTAGAGGTTAAATAATTCAACGACGAAGCATGGATTTGCTTTTATTAACAAACTTTTCATATAGTAGAGTAAAAAATCTGCGATATTTCAAAATGATCAACGACCCCACTGGAATCAAACCAAACATGTCTAAGACGTTTCAAGCGATAAGGAGTGCTATGAAATGTGCCGCAAATGTACTAAGATAGGTACTAAGTACCTAAATTTTACTAAGAACATTACCTTCATGTGAGATGCCACATTAAAAAATATGTCATCCGAGATGCGTGCACAGATTTCACATTTTCTCAAAAGTTCATGTTGAAAATCAATCTAGATTATTTATTTATTTATTTGTTAAGACATACACAGTACAATAAGATACAGTTAGATATTTTTAGTTATTACATAGTTGTAGTACCTATTACGTATGTCCATAAAATATCATTACGTAATTTCGCCTGAGATTGTTATAAAATGAAGGAAGTGTGTAGATAGATAATAATAAATGAATTGAAAAAAAGAATTATAATAAGCTCACGAATTGTAATTGACTGTTAATACATAGGAGTTTTGAAAAATGATGTGAAAATATTTTTGAATTATGTCATGCTAAGAAATTTAATAAGTTAGTTAGATATTAAGTAGATATACATAAATAACACGGTTTTGCTAGGTTTTCAAGTGCAGTGTTATAATTATGTGCATTCTATGCCATCTGTGCCAGATTCACGATGCATTGCGGAATTCGGCAAGATGCATTCGCTGCACCTTTCGTTTCAAGGTAAAAGATTTCGTAAATGCATAATATGTATTAGGTACAAATGTCTAATGTTTACTTTGCGAAGTTTCACAATATTCCCTGGAATCTAGATACGTAGAAAGTTGCGAAATATTCCACTCGTTAGCAAGCATAATAAACGAATTATTATTATACTTGGGCTGCCAAGTGTCAACAGAAATATTGATGATTTGCAAAGATCACAAGAGTTTTGAAAATTTCTTACAAATGCCCGTGATAAGTATTTTATGTGTGTCAAGAACGGATCTGATTCAGTTGTAGTTAAACAATAAGTTGAATTTGAAGTACACACTCATACATTTTTTATTAATTTTTATTTTGTAACACTGGAAATTAAAATGTTTAGATGTTATACTTATGAATGTAGGTAATTTCTAGGATGATAAAAAACAACAGATTCTGAGGGATTACTGACTGTTAATATAATCTCGCTAATATATTAAACAATCCTATTCCAACAATACTACTATATTGTGAAATATTTATCAACTCTTATAGGTTATATTTACCTTATGTTAATGTCATCACTGTGTGAATCAGACTCTCCTCTTCTTTGGTGATTCTCAGGGGATATTTCCTCTTGTGCCACTGATGTGTTCATCACCTCTATCTCGTCACTACTCATTTTTAACACTGAAATTCTGTACCAAACCGTATGAACCACAATCAATTACGTATTTCACTCGTATTAAACTCACGACGCAGTATACTAACCAAGCAGCTGATGCTTGGCGTGGCGCAGTTCGCTGGTGTCTGAGAGAGAGGAAAGAAGAGAAGAGAGAGAACATTCGTGAGCGGCTCCCCCACCTCAACAAGCGCATATGGTGAGAGAGGGACAGTGAACGGTGAGCGGTGGTGGGGGTACCCGCATTTTCGTGTCGATCCTGACTCGGTTTTACTCCGTCCCCGAAAATACATTACGCGCCTAAAGAAGTTTCACTTCAAAAAATGGTTTCAAAAGTTCGAACCCAAGTCTGAAATTAGTGCTTATAGGAATGATGATTTTTCTAAAATGACAATGTTTTGCAGTTTTTGATTCTTAATTTGTTTCGGACGATGATTCTTATCACCATTCCAAATTTTTCAGTCTTTTAAGTACCATAGAACCTGAAAAAATGGTTTCTAAAGTTCGAACCCAAGTCTGAAATTAGTGCTTATAGGAATGATGATTTTTCTAAAATGACAATGTTTTGCAGTTTTTGATACTTAATTTGTTTCGGACGATGATTCTTATCACCCCTCCAAATTTTTCAGTCCATTTGGTACCATAGAACCAGAAAAAATTGTTTCTAAAGTTCGAACCCAAGTCTGAAATTAGTGCTTATAGGAATGAAGATTTTTCTAAAATAACAATTTTTTGCAGTTTTTGATTCTTAATTTGTTTCGGACGATGAATCTTATCACCATTCCAAAATTTCAGTCCGTTTGAAACAATAGAGCCCAAAAAAACTGTTTCTGAAGTTCGAACCCAAGTTTGAAATTAGAGTCCATAAAATTATGAATTTTCTAAAAATACAAATTTATAAGGATTTTGATACTTATTTCGTTTCGGACGATGATTCTTATCACCATCTCAAAATTTCAGTCCGTTTTGAACTATAGATCCTGAAAAAATGGCTTCTAAAGTTCGAACCCAAGTCTGAAATTAGTGCTTATAGGAATGATGATTTTTCTAAAATGACAATGTTTTGCAGTTTTTGATACTTTATTTGTTACGGACGATGATTCTTATCACCATTCCAAAATTTCAGTCCGTTTGGAACCATAGAGCCTGAAAAAACAGCTTCTAAAGTTCAAACCCAAGGCTGAAATTAGCGTCCATTTAAATAATGATTTTTCTAAAAATACAACTTTATGCAGATTTTGATTGTTTTTTTCGTTTCAAACCATGATTCTTATCACCATTCCAAAATTTTAATCCTTTTGGTACCATAAAACCTAAAAAAATGGCTTCTAAAGTTCGAACCCGAGTCTGAAATTAGCGTTCACAAAAATAATGGTTTTTGTAAATATACAACTTTCTAAAGATTGTGATACTTATTTCGTTTCGGACGATGATTTTTATCACCATTCCAAAATTTCAGTCCGTTTGGAACAATAGAGCCTGAAAAAACAGTTTCTAAAGTTCAAACCCAAGGCTGAAATAAGCGTCCAAAAAATAATGATTTTTCTAAAAATACAACATTATGCAGATTTTGATATATTTTTTTTGGTTTCAAACCATGATTCTTATCACCATTCCAAAATTTCAGTCCTTTAAGTACCATAGAACCTGAAAAAATGGATTCTATAGTTCGAACCCAAGTCTGAAATTAGTGCTTATAGGAATGATGATTTTTCTAAAATGACAATGTTTTGCAGTTTTTGATTCTTAATTTGTTTCGGACGATGATTCTTATCACCATTCCAAATTTTTCAGTCCTTTAAGTACCATAGAACCTGAAAAAATGGTTTCTAAAGTTCGAACCCAAGTCTGAAATTAGTGCTTATAGGAATGATGATTTTTCTAAAATGACATTGTTTTGCAGTTTTTGATTCTTAATTTGTTTCGGACGATGATTCTTATCACCATTCCAAATTTTTCAGTCCATTTGGTACCTTAGAACCTGAAAAAATGGTTTCTAAAGTTCGAACCCAAGTCTGAAATTAGTGCTTATAGGAATGATGATTTTTCTAAAATGACAATGTTTTGCAGTTTTTGATTCTTAATTTGTTTCTGACGATGATTCTTATCACCATTCCAAATTTTGCAGTCCATTTGGTACCATAGAACCTGAAAAAATTGTTTCTAAAGTTCGAACCCAAGTCTGAAATTAGTGCTTATAGGAATGATGATTTTTCTAAAATGTATACATTTTGCAGATTTTGATACTTATTTCGTTTCGGACGATGAATCTTATCACCATTCCAAATTTTGCAGTCCATTTGGTACCATAGAACCTGAAAAAATGGTTTGTAAAGTTCGAACCCAAGTCTGAAATTAGTGTTTATAGGAATGATGATTTTTCTAAAATGACAACATTTTGCAGATTTTGATACTTATTTCGTTTCGGACGATGAATCTTATAACCATTCCAAAATTTCAGTCCGTTTGAATCAATAGAGCCTGAAAAATCTGCTTTTAAAGTTCGAACCCAAGTTCGAAATAAGAGTCCATAAAAAAAATGATTTTTCAAAAAATACAAGTAAATGCAGATTTTGATTATTATTTCGTTTCAAATCATGATTCTTATCACCATTCCAAAATTTCAGTCCTTTTGGTACCATAGAACCTAAAAAAATGGTTTCTAAAATTCGAACCCAAGTCTGAAATTAGTGCTTATAGGAATGATGATTTTCTAAAATGATAATGTTTTGCAGTTTTTGATACTTAATTTGTTTCGGACGATGATTCTTATCACCATTCCAAATTTTTCAGTCCATTTGGTACCACAGAACCTGAAAAAATTGTTTCTAAAGTTCGAACCCAAGTCTGAAATTAGTGCTTATAGGAATGTAGATTTTTCTAAAATAACAATTTTTTGCAGTTTTTGATACTTAATTTGTTTCGGACGATGATTCTTATCACCATTCCAAAATTTCAGTCCGTTTGAAACAATAGAGCCTCAAAAAACTGTTTCTGAAGTTCGAACCCAAGTTTGAAATTAGAGTCCATAAAATTATGAATTTTCTAAAAATACAAATTTATAAGAATTTTGATACTTATTTTGTTTCGGACGATAATTCTTATCACCATTCCAAAATTTCAGTCCGTTTTGAACCATAGAACCTGAAAAAATGGTTTCTTAAGTTCGAACCCAAGTCTGAAATTAGTGCTTATAGGAATGATGATTTTTCTAAAATGACAATGTTTTGCAGTTTTTGATACTTAATTTGTTTTGGACGATGATTCTTATCACCATTCCAAAATTTCAGTCCGTTTGGAACCATAGAGCCTGAAAAAACAGCTTCTAAAGTTCAAACTCAAGGCAGAAATTAGCGTCCATAAAAATAATGATTTTTCTAAAAATACAACTTTATGCAGATTTGGATCGTTTTTTTCGTTTCAAACCATGATTCTTATCACCGTTCCAAAATTTTAATCCTTTTGGTACCATAGAACCTAAAAAATGGCTTCTTAAGTTCGAACCCAAGTCTGAAATTAGCGTCAACAAAAATAATAGTTTTTGTAAATATACAACTTTCTAAAGATTTTGATACTTATTTCGTTTCGGACGATGATTCTTATCACCATTCCAAAATTTCAGTCCGTTTGGAACCATAGAGCCTGAAAAAACAGTTTCTAAAGTTCAAACCCAAGGCTGAAATAAGCGTCCATAAAAATAATGATTTTTCTAAAACTACAACTTTATGCAGATTTTGATTATTATTTCGTTTCAAACCATGATTCTTATCACCATTCCAAAATTTTAGTCCTTTTGGTACCATAGAACCTGAAAAAATGGTTTGTAAAGTTCGAACCCAAGTCTGAAATTAGTGCTTATAGGAATGATGATTTTTCTAAAATGTCAACATTTTGCAGATTTTGATCCTTATTTCGTTTCGGACGATGAATCTTATAACCATTCCAAAATTTCAGTCCGTTTGAAACAATAGAGCCTGAAAAAACTGCTTTTAAAGTTTGAACCCAAGTTCGAAATTAGAGTCCATAAAAAAAATGATTTTTCTAAAAATACAAGTAAATGCAGATTTTGATTATTATTTCGTTTCAAACCATGATTCTTAACACCATTCCAAAATTTCAGTCCTTTTGGTACCATAGAACCTGAAAAAATGGTTTCTAAAGTTCGAACCCAAGTCTGAAATTAGTGCTTATAGGAATGATGATTTTTCTAAAATGACAATGTTTTGCAGTTTTTGATACTTAATTTGTTTCGGACGATGATTCTTATCACCATTCCAAAATTTTCAGTCCATTTGGTACCATAGAACCTGAAAAAATTTGTTTCTAAAGTTCGAACCCAAGTCTGAAATTAGTGGTTATAGGAATGAAAATTTTTCTAAAATAACAATTTTTTGCAGTTTTTGATACTTCATTTGTTTCGGAAGATGATTCTTATCACCATTCCAAAATTTTCAGTCCATTTGGTACCATAGAACCTAAAAAAATTTGTTTCTAATGTTCGAACCCAAGTCTGAAATTGGTGCTTATAGGAATGAAGATTTTTCTAAAATAACAATTTTTTGCAGTTTTTGATACTTTATTTTGTTCGGACGATGAATCTTATCACCATTCCAAAATTTCAGTCCGTTTGAAACAATAGAGCCTAAAAAAACTGTTTCTGAAGTTCGAACCCAAGTTTGAAATTAGAGTCCATAAAATTATGAATTTTCTACAAATACATATTTATAAGAATTTTGATACTTATTTTGTTTCGGACGATGATTCTTATCACCATTCCAAAATTTCAGTCCGTTTTGAACCATAGAACCTGAAAAAATGGTTTCTAAAGTTCGAACCCAAGTCTGAAATTAGTGCTTATAGGAATGATGATTTTTCTAAAATGACAATGTTTTGCAGTTTTTGATACTTAATTTGTTTCGGACGATGATTCTTATCACCATTCCAAAATTTCAGTCCGTTTGGAACCATAGAGCCTGAAAAAACAGCTTCTAAAGTTCAAACTCAAGGCAGAAATTAGCGTCCATAAAAATAATGATTTTTCTAAAAATACAACTTTATGCAGATTTGGATCGTTTTTTTCGTTTCAAACCATGATTCTTATCACCGTTCCAAAATTTTAATCCTTTTGGTACCATAGAACCTAAAAAAATGGCTTCTTAAGTTCGAACCCAAGTCTGAAATTAGCGTCAACAAAAATAATGGTTTTTGTAAATATACAACTTTCTAAAGATTTTGATACTTATTTCATTTCGGACGATGATTCTCATCACCATTCCAAAATTTCAGTCCGTTTGGAACCATAGAGCCTGAAAAAACAGTTTCTAAAGTTCAAACCCAAGGCTGAAATAAGCGTCCATAAAAATAATGATTTTTCTAAAAATACAACTTTATGCAGATTTTGATTATTATTTCGTTTCAAACCATGATTCTTATCACCATTCCAAAATTTTAGTCCTTTTGGTACCATAGAACCTGAAAAAATGGTTTGTAAAGTTCGAACCCAAGTCTGAAATTAGTGCTTATAGGAATGATGATTTTTCTAAAATGTCAACATTTTGCAGATTTTGATACTTATTTCGTTTCGGACGATGAATCTTATAACCATTCCAAAATTTCAGTCCGTTTGAAACAATAGAGCCTGAAAAAACTGCTTTTAAAGTTTGAACCCAAGTTCGAAATTAGAGTCCATAAAAAAAATGATTTTTCTAAAAATACAAGTAAATGCAGATTTTGATTATTATTTCGTTTCAAACCATGATTCTTAACACCATTCCAAAATTTCAGTCCTTTTGGTACCATAGAACCTGAAAAAATGGTTTCTAAAGTTCGAACCCAAGTCTGAAATTAGTGCTTATAGGAATGATGATTTTTCTAAAATGACAATGTTTTGCAGTTTTTGATACTTAATTTGTTTCGGACGATGATTCTTATCACCATTCCAAAATTTTCAGTCCATTTGGTACCATAGAACCTGAAAAAATTTGTTTCTAAAGTTCGAACCCAAGTCTGAAATTAGTGCTTATAGGAATGATAATTTTTCTAAAATGACAATGTTTTGCAGTTTTTGATACTTTATTTGTTACGGACGATGATTCTTATCACCATTCCAAAATTTCAGTCCGTTTGGAACCATAGAGCCTGAAAAAACAGCTTCTAAAGTTCAAACCCAAGGCTGAAATTAGCGTCCATTTAAATAATGATTTTTCTAAAAATACAACTTTATGCAGATTTTGATTGTTTTTTTCGTTTCAAACCATGATTCTTATCACCATTCCAAAATTTTAATCCTTTTGGTACCATAGAACCTAAAAAAATGGCTTCTAAAGTTCGAACCCGAGTCTGAAATTAGCGTCCACAAAAATAATGGTTTTTGTAAATATACAACTTTCTAAAGATTGTGATACTTATTTCGTTTCGGACGATGATTTTTATCACCATTCCAAAATTTCAGTCCGTTTGGAACAATAGAGCCTGAAAAAACAGTTTCTAAAGTTCAAACCCAAGGCTGAAATAAGCGTCCAAAAAATAATGATTTTTCTAAAAATACAACATTATGCAGATTTTGATATATTTTTTTTGGTTTCAAACCATGATTCTTATCACCATTCCAAAATTTCAGTCCTTTAAGTACCATAGAACCTGAAAAAATGGATTCTATAGTTCGAACCCAAGTCTGAAATTAGTGCTTATAGGAATGATGATTTTTCTAAAATGACAATGTTTTGCAGTTTTTGATTCTTAATTTGTTTCGGACGATGATTCTTATCACCATTCCAAATTTTTCAGTCCTTTAAGTACCATAGAACCTGAAAAAATGGTTTCTAAAGTTCGAACCCAAGTCTGAAATTAGTGCTTATAGGAATGATGATTTTTCTAAAATGACATTGTTTTGCAGTTTTTGATTCTTAATTTGTTTCGGACGATGATTCTTATCACCATTCCAAATTTTTCAGTCCATTTGGTACCTTAGAACCTGAAAAAATGGTTTCTAAAGTTCGAACCCAAGTCTGAAATTAGTGCTTATAGGAATGATGATTTTTCTAAAATGACAATGTTTTGCAGTTTTTGATTCTTAATTTGTTTCTGACGATGATTCTTATCACCATTCCAAATTTTGCAGTCCATTTGGTACCATAGAACCTGAAAAAATTGTTTCTAAAGTTCGAACCCAAGTCTGAAATTAGTGCTTATAGGAATGATGATTTTTCTAAAATGTATACATTTTGCAGATTTTGATACTTATTTCGTTTCGGACGATGAATCTTATCACCATTCCAAATTTTGCAGTCCATTTGGTACCATAGAACCTGAAAAAATGGTTTGTAAAGTTCGAACCCAAGTCTGAAATTAGTGTTTATAGGAATGATGATTTTTCTAAAATGACAACATTTTGCAGATTTTGATACTTATTTCGTTTCGGACGATGAATCTTATAACCATTCCAAAATTTCAGTCCGTTTGAATCAATAGAGCCTGAAAAATCTGCTTTTAAAGTTCGAACCCAAGTTCGAAATAAGAGTCCATAAAAAAAATGATTTTTCAAAAAATACAAGTAAATGCAGATTTTGATTATTATTTCGTTTCAAATCATGATTCTTATCACCATTCCAAAATTTCAGTCCTTTTGGTACCATAGAACCTAAAAAAATGGTTTCTAAAATTCGAACCCAAGTCTGAAATTAGTGCTTATAGGAATGATGATTTTCTAAAATGATAATGTTTTGCAGTTTTTGATACTTAATTTGTTTCGGACGATGATTCTTATCACCATTCCAAATTTTTCAGTCCATTTGGTACCACAGAACCTGAAAAAATTGTTTCTAAAGTTCGAACCCAAGTCTGAAATTAGTGCTTATAGGAATGTAGATTTTTCTAAAATAACAATTTTTTGCAGTTTTTGATACTTAATTT
Source organism: Hesperophylax consimilis (assembly GCF_061612785.1). Taxonomy (NCBI): domain Eukaryota; kingdom Metazoa; phylum Arthropoda; class Insecta; order Trichoptera; family Limnephilidae; genus Hesperophylax; species Hesperophylax consimilis. Next base: position 11,304,939 of record NC_142857.1, read on the forward strand.
GTTTCGGACGATGATTCTTATCACCATTCCAAAATTTCAGTCCGTTTGAAACAATAGAGCCTCAAAAAACTGTTTCTGAAGTTCGAACCCAAGTTTGAAATTAGAGTCCATAAAATTATGAATTTTCTAAAAATACAAATTTATAAGAATTTTGATACTTATTTTGTTTCGGACGATAATTCTTATCACCATTCCAAAATTTCAGTCCGTTTTGAACCATAGAACCTGAAAAAATGGTTTCTTAAGTTCGAACCCAAGTCTGAAATTAGTGCTTATAGGAATGATGATTTTTCTAAAATGACAATGTTTTGCAGTTTTTGATACTTAATTTGTTTTGGACGATGATTCTTATCACCATTCCAAAATTTCAGTCCGTTTGGAACCATAGAGCCTGAAAAAACAGCTTCTAAAGTTCAAACTCAAGGCAGAAATTAGCGTCCATAAAAATAATGATTTTTCTAAAAATACAACTTTATGCAGATTTGGATCGTTTTTTTCGTTTCAAACCATGATTCTTATCACCGTTCCAAAATTTTAATCCTTTTGGTACCATAGAACCTAAAAAATGGCTTCTTAAGTTCGAACCCAAGTCTGAAATTAGCCTCAACAAAAATAATAGTTTTTGTAAATATACAACTTTCTAAAGATTTTGATACTTATTTCGTTTCGGACGATGATTCTTATCACCATTCCAAAATTTCAGTCCGTTTGGAACCATAGAGCCTGAAAAAACAGTTTCTAAAGTTCAAACCCAAGGCTGAAATAAGCGTCCATAAAAATAATGATTTTTCTAAAAATACAACTTTATGCAGATTTTGATTATTATTTCGTTTCAAACCATGATTCTTATCACCATTCCAAAATTTTAGTCCTTTTGGTACCATAGAACCTGAAAAAATGGTTTGTAAAGTTCGAACCCAAGTCTGAAATTAGTGCTTATAGGAATGATGATTTTTCTAAAATGTCAACATTTTGCAGATTTTGATCCTTATTTCGTTTCGGACGATGAATCTTATAACCATTCCAAAATTTCAGTCCGTTTGAAACAATAGAGCCTGAAAAAACTGCTTTTAAAGTTTGAACCCAAGTTCGAAATTAGAGTCCATAAAAAAAATGATTTTTCTAAAAATACAAGTAAATGCAGATTTTGATTATTATTTCGTTTCAAACCATGATTCTTAACACCATTCCAAAATTTCAGTCCTTTTGGTACCATAGAACCTGAAAAAATGGTTTCTAAAGTTCGAACACAAGTCTGAAATTAGTGCTTATAGGAAGGATGATTTTTCTAAAATGACAATGTTTTGCAGTTTTTGATACTTAATTTGTTTCGGACGATGATTCTTATCACCATTCCAAAATTTTCAGTCCATTTGGTACCATAGAACCTGAAAAAATTTGTTTCTAAAGTTCGAACCCAAGTCTGAAATTAGTGCTTATAGGAATGATGATTTTTCTAAAATGACAATGTTTACAGTTTTTGATACTTTATTTGTTACGGACGATGATTCTTATCACCATTCCAAAATTTCAGTCCGTTTGGAACCATAGAGCCTGAAAAAACAGCTTCTAAAGTTCAAACCCAAGGCTGAAATTAGCGTCCATTTAAATAATGATTTTTCTAAAAATACAACTTTATGCAGATTTTGATTGTTTTTTTCGTTTCAAACCATGATTCTTATCACCATTCCAAAATTTTAATCCTTTTGGTACCATAGAACCTAAAAAAATGGCTTCTAAAGTTCGAACCCGAGTCTGAAATTAGCGTCCACAAAAATAATGGTTTTTGTAAATATACAACTTTCTAAAGATTGTGATACTTATTTCGTTTCGGACGATGATTTTTATCACCATTCCAAAATTTTAGTCCTTTTGGTACCATAGAACCTGAAAAAATGGTTTGTAAAGTTCGAACCCAAGTCTGAAATTAGTGCTTATAGGAATGATGATTTTTCTAAAATGTCAACATTTTGCAGATTTTGATCCTTATTTCGTTTCGGACGATGAATCTTATAACCATTCCAAAATTTCAGTCCGTTTGGAACAATAGAGCCTGAAAAAACAGTTTCTAAAGTTCAAACCCAAGGCTGAAATAAGCGTCCAAAAAATAATGATTTTTCTAAAAATACAACATTATGCAGATTTTGATATATTTTTTTTGGTTTCAAACCATGATTCTTATCACCATTCCAAAATTTCAGTCCTTTAAGTACCATAGAACCTGAAAAAATGGATTCTATAGTTCGAACCCAAGTCTGAAATTAGTGCTTATAGGAATGATGATTTTTCTAAAATGACAATGTTTTGCAGTTTTTGATTCTTAATTTGTTTCGGACGATGATTCTTATCACCATTCCAAATTTTTCAGTCCTTTAAGTACCATAGAACCTGAAAAAATGGTTTCTAAAGTTCGAACCCAAGTCTGAAATTAGTGCTTATAGGAATGATGATTTTTCTAAAATGACATTGTTTTGCAGTTTTTGATTCTTAATTTGTTTCGGACGATGATTCTTATCACCATTCCAAATTTTTCAGTCCATTTGGTACCTTAGAACCTGAAAAAATGGTTTCTAAAGTTCGAACCCAAGTCTGAAATTAGTGCTTATAGGAATGATGATTTTTCTAAAATGACAATGTTTTGCAGTTTTTGATTCTTAATTTGTTTCTGACGATGATTCTTATCACCATTCCAAATTTTGCAGTCCATTTGGTACCATAGAACCTGAAAAAATTGTTTCTAAAGTTCGAACCCAAGTCTGAAATTAGTGCTTATAGGAATGATGATTTTTCTAAAATGTATACATTTTGCAGATTTTGATACTTATTTCGTTTCGGACGATGAATCTTATCACCATTCCAAATTTTGCAGTCCATTTGGTACCATAGAACCTGAAAAAATGGTTTGTAAAGTTCGAACCCAAGTCTGAAATTAGTGTTTATAGGAATGATGATTTTTCTAAAATGACAACATTTTGCAGATTTTGATACTTATTTCGTTTCGGACGATGAATCTTATAACCATTCCAAAATTTCAGTCCGTTTGAATCAATAGAGCCTGAAAAATCTGCTTTTAAAGTTCGAACCCAAGTTCGAAATAAGAGTCCATAAAAAAAATGATTTTTCAAAAAATACAAGTAAATGCAGATTTTGATTATTATTTCGTTTCAAATCATGATTCTTATCACCATTCCAAAATTTCAGTCCTTTTGGTACCTTAGAACCTAAAAAAATGGTTTCTAAAATTCGAACCCAAGTCTGAAATTAGTGCTTATAGGAATGATGATTTTCTAAAATGATAATGTTTTGCAGTTTTTGATACTTAATTTGTTTCGGACGATGATTCTTATCACCATTCCAAATTTTTCAGTCCATTTGGTACCACAGAACCTGAAAAAATTGTTTCTAAAGTTCGAACCCAAGTCTGAAATTAGTGCTTATAGGAATGTAGATTTTTCTAAAATAACAATTTTTTGCAGTTTTTGATACTTAATTTGTTTCGGACGATGATTCTTATCACCATTCCAAAATTTCAGTCCGTTTGAAACAATAGAGCCTCAAAAAACTGTTTCTGAAGTTCGAACCCAAGTTTGAAATTAGAGTCCATAAAATTATGAATTTTCTAAAAATACAAATTTATAAGAATTTTGATACTTATTTTGTTTCGGACGATAATTCTTATCACCATTCCAAAATTTCAGTCCGTTTTGAACCATAGAACCTGAAAAAATGGTTTCTTAAGTTCGAACCCAAGTCTGAAATTAGTGCTTATAGGAATGATGATTTTTCTAAAATGACAATGTTTTGCAGTTTTTGATACTTAATTTGTTTTGGACGATGATTCTTATCACCATTCCAAAATTTCAGTCCGTTTGGAACCATAGAGCCTGAAAAAACAGCTTCTAAAGTTCAAACTCAAGGCAGAAATTAGCGTCCATAAAAATAATGATTTTTCTAAAAATACAACTTTATGCAGATTTGGATCGTTTTTTTCGTTTCAAACCATGATTCTTATCACCGTTCCAAAATTTTAATCCTTTTGGTACCATAGAACCTAAAAAATGGCTTCTTAAGTTCGAACCCAAGTCTGAAATTAGCGTCAACAAAAATAATAGTTTTTGTAAATATACAACTTTCTAAAGATTTTGATACTTATTTCGTTTCGGACGATGATTCTTATCACCATTCCAAAATTTCAGTCCGTTTGGAACCATAGAGCCTGAAAAAACAGTTTCTAAAGTTCAAACCCAAGGCTGAAATAAGCGTCCATAAAAATAATGATTTTTCTAAAAATACAACTTTATGCAGATTTTGATTATTATTTCGTTTCAAACCATGATTCTTATCACCATTCCAAAATTTTAGTCCTTTTGGTACCATAGAACCTGAAAAAATGGTTTGTAAAGTTCGAACCCAAGTCTGAAATTAGTGCTTATAGGAATGATGATTTTTCTAAAATGTCAACATTTTGCAGATTTTGATCTTTATTTCGTTTCGGACGATGAATCTTATAACCATTCCAAAATTTCAGTCCGTTTGAAACAATAGAGCCTGAAAAAACTGCTTTTAAAGTTTGAACCCAAGTTCGAAATTAGAGTCCATAAAAAAAATGATTTTTCTAAAAATACAAGTAAATGCAGATTTTGATTATTATTTCGTTTCAAACCATGATTCTTAACACCATTCCAAAATTTCAGTCCTTTTGGTACCATAGAACCTGAAAAAATGGTTTCTAAAGTTCGAACCCAAGTCTGAAATTAGTGCTTATAGGAATGATGATTTTTCTAAAATGACAATGTTTTGCAGTTTTTGATACTTAATTTGTTTCGGACGATGATTCTTATCACCATTCCAAAATTTTCAGTCCATTTGGTACCATAGAACCTGAAAAAATTTGTTTCTAAAGTTCGAACCCAAGTCTGAAATTAGTGGTTATAGGAATGAATTTTTTCTAAAATAACAATTTTTTTGCATTTTTTGATACTTCATTTGTTTCGGAAGATGATTCTTATCACCATTCCAAAATTTTCAGTCCATTTGGTACCATAGAACCTGAAAAAATTTGTTTCTAAAGTTCGAACCCAAGTCTGAAATTGGTGCTTATAGGAATGAAGATTTTTCTAAAATAACAATTTTTTGCAGTTTTTGATACTTTATTTTGTTCGGACGATGAATCTTATCACCATTCCAAAATTTCAGTCCGTTTGAAACAATAGAGCCTAAAAAAACTGTTTCTGAAGTTCGAACCCAAGTTTGAAATTAGAGTCCATAAAATTATGAATTTTCTAAAAATACAAATTTATAAGAATTTTGATACTTATTTTGTTTCGGACGATGATTCTTATCACCATTCCAAAATTTCAGTCCGTTTTGAACCATAGAACCTGAAAAAATGGTTTCTAAAGTTCGAACCCAAGTCTGAAATTAGTGCTTATAGGAATGATGATTTTTCTAAAATGACAATGTTTTGCAGTTTTTGATACTTAATTTGTTTCGGACGATGATTCTTATCACCATTCCAAAATTTCAGTCCGTTTGGAACCATAGATCCTGAAAAAACAGCTTCTAAAGTTCAAACTCAAGGCAGAAATTAGCGTCCATAAAAATAATGATTTTTCTAAAAATACAACTTTATGCAGATTTGGATCGTTTTTTTCGTTTCAAACCATGATTCTTATCACCGTTCCAAAATTTTAATCCTTTTGGTACCATAGAACCTAAAAAAATGGCTTCTTAAGTTCGAACCCAAGTCTGAAATTAGCGTCAACAAAAATAATGGTTTTTGTAAATATACAACTGTTACCGGCCATATTTTATATTAAATGCCATCCCGAACTTCGCAGATTTTCTGCGCGCCAATACTCGGTCCTCGAGTAATGTTCGGGATGGGCAGAGCATGAAACTGTCGCCAAGGCATGGGCACACAAAGGATTACAGGTTCTACTGATTGTAGTGAAATGAAAGCAGTAGTTTTGTTTTTGCACATTATAAAACATGGAGAATATATTTAAGTAAACATGTTACATATTATGACTCGGCACTTACCCCCAGGGATCAAAAATTGGTTCTTAATTCTATCTAAAACTGATTAACCACTTAATTACGGAAAGTGAGCGGGGAGCTTCCATACGGCCGGCGGTGGTCTGTCCCAGACAGATCGAGCTGGCACCATCAGGGCTTTGGTCCAGGAGACGGGTCCAGCGTCTCCGACAAGGTGGCTGATAAGCGGTTCTGGAGCGTATCGGGTCTATCGTTTATGTAACATTAATGGAGCGAATCCATCCATTGAGCTGATCGGCAGATTACTTGAGCGGGTGCCGTCCGGGCTTGTGATTTTATTATCCGTATCTTATTAAGAAAAATACGGCTTGTATCGCGCCACTTGAGGTGAATGCTTCATTTCCCGGAGTCCGCGGAATAACGATTTGCAAGGGATCGCGTATATAAACTTCAGTAGAACATTATTTGTGATCTTCACGAACACACACACGGTCATCCATTATACGGACGTTTATTTAATAGAGCCTGCACCGACTTGGTTTTTGTAAAAAAGAACCGAATAACCCGCATCAGGAATACTGATGTACACTTTTTAATACGATCGCCCATCCAGGGTAAAAATGAATTATAATCTAATTGACTGTGCGATCATTACACGGCCGTCCCGCTCGTGTAACAATTCCAGAGTACCCAGCGAAAGGAAACGGAAACAAACAATAGACTGCCCGGCGGTCTATTTGTTGCCAGACCGTGCTCTCTATAATTTTAATCAAAATTAATGCTATGAATGGTACTTGTTCTGAAGAGGTGTTTTAAATAATTACTTTTAAATAAGACTTAACACCGCTTCATAACATTACCCCCCGCGCCACACAAATGTTTGTCCCCAAACATTAATACAACTCTAAAAAAAACTACAACTGCAATAACTAAGCTTGAAAAGATCCTCTGGGTTTCTAAAAAAACAATCAACAATTATACATGAGCATCATAATTTGTAAGATAAGTAAGGAATAAGACAAAATCTACGATTTGGATAGCAAAACTTATGATGAATGGGTGTGCCGCAGCCTCAATCGCACCCATCGAGCGTGCAGCCGGATGGTTGAGCCTGCGATTCATCCATTCTAGAACTTAAAGATAACTTAAGATTAATGTAACTTAATTACAAATTTTAGAAGATATTACGTGAACGGAGTCTGCAAGCACCCACAGTATCGGAATACCGGGTGATGATAAATTGACGATTGTCGAAGACTGCCGTTAGCGTTACATCTGTGACGGAAAATATTCTTAAACAAAATTGTAGGTAAACCTGTAGGTATATAAAAAAATATTATTGTTCTTCTCAACACATCTAAACAACTTAAGCGTTAAAGCTTCACTGGCCCTTTAATAGGGCGATAAGCCACTCAGGCAACACTTTTTTTTTAGGGAGGTAAACCAACCCTCACTTTTCACTGAGTCTACTTCTCCGTTGGAGATAAAACACACTTCGAAGAAATTCTATCTACTCTACCTGACCTGGTTATTGGGTAAGTCTTTCGAAGAGAATTTATACAATAAGACAAAATAATCATCCTTGGAAAGCATTATTTCGTAATAGTAGAAAAAACTTTTAACCTTTACACACACGCAGGTGTGTAAGGTGGTTTAATCGAGTGGAACTGTCAACAACCAATCTTATAGATGTGGTGCAATTAGTAGTAGTATACATCCATTGTTGTAAATGGAGTCATTGGTCGAAGATTGTATACATCCATTGTTGTAAATGGTGCAATTGGTAGAAAATTGTATTATTGTACTAATTTATAGATAAAACTTACTTTTACTAAATATAACTAAAGTTATAGAAGGAATTTAAGGAAAAGACATATGCTGAACCAGCTCTTATAATTGTATCATTAATTACTATGAAATTATTAAACAAAATATCAAGAGTACTACCATAAGTATACCATTTCCAAACATGACAAGATAATTATAATAAACTAAACAAAAATATATTTGGTAAAATTCAATTCTTAATAATAAAATTTTAAAAACTGCTTAGAAAACAAAGATGTACTGGACCGGTACATCTTCACTTTCTAAGTAACGGGCGAACGTATACAATATGCACATAAGTATATATTAAGAAACCTAGAATATACGGGGATAGTGGAAAAGTATCACCGTGCATTCCAAGATTTGGGCAGTTTATATATCCCATGCTACCTAACTTTCACTTGTTTAGTCAAAGCCATATTTCAAGTCGTTTTTTTTTTTTTTTTTTTTTTAAAATTATTTTCCTATAAGCTTATCTGAACAACATCATTGTCGTGTAACAAACTCGAGTAGGATACTAGAGTATTATACTAAATTTATTATGTTTCTTTCTATTATTTACCGATTATACTAACCATTTTACGAAATTTCTATATTTTCTAAAAGAAAATTAACTAGGACAGGACTAAGGACTGTCATAATGCTGGGTCGCTCCAACTCGGGTGATCAAGCCGCTTTGTGCTCCCGTGCATTGAAAAATATTTGAAATATTAATTAATTGAGAGTACTTGGTAGGGTGGCCAGACCCACCAAAGCACTATCAGAAACATATTAATCCGGTATATTTTCTGACTTGACGATGTCTTTCACGTGAAAGTTACCAGTTTCCTTACCTTTGAGGTCTGCTAATGTATAGATTAAGTCTGATTTTTTCTTCACGACTATATTTTGCACAAAGCGTGGAGCTAGTTTCTGTGCAAAGTAATTTAAAGCGTTTGATTGGACGAAATTTCTACGCCAAACCCTGTCTCCGACTTGAAAACTAACATGTTTTCTCCGCAGGTTATAATGGTTTGCTCCTTTTTGATAAGCTTTTAGTAAAGCATCTGAGACTTGCTCATAAACTGATGACAGTTCTTCTAATTTTTGTGCGTAGATTCTCTGACTAGTATAATTTTGTGAATTAGATTCCGTATCAGCTATAGGGTTACGATGCAAATCACCGTCTAATATTTGCTCCCGACCATGCATTAGAAAATAAGGTGTAAAACCCGTAGCGCAATTTACGGAATTGTTCATAGCTGATTGTATTTGTGGTAAAAATTTTGACCAATTACGGTGGTCTGATTCAACTAATATCGATAATGCGGTGCCCAAAGTTTGGTTATATCTCTCTACCACATTATTTTGAGGGGTATAATAAGAGTTATAAAACGGAGGAGGTATATTATAATTATTTAATAAGTCCTTAAATTCTTTGGATACAAACTGACGGCCGTTATCACAAACAATGGTGCGCGGTACGCCATGTACAAGAAAGATACTTTCTTCTAAACTCTTCACAATGCTTCGCGCGGTACCTTTGCGCAACGGGAACAGCCAGGTAAACTTTGAAAAAACATCGACACAGGATAAAATAACGGTAAAACCAGAGTAACTTCTCGGTAATGGACCTACCAAATCCAACGATAACATTTGCATTGGACGTGTAACTTTTTTTGGATGTGATGAAATACCGTTAGGTGAGGCCGTACTGATTTTGTGGGCCTTACAGACCGTACAGCGATTTACAAATTGTTTAATGTCTCTGTACATATTTGGCCAAAAATACCGTAATTGTGCTTTTTTATAAGTTTTAAAAACGCCGGGGTGACAAGATCGAATAGACTCGTGAACACTACTTAAAATGTCTAATCTTTTTTCTTGAGGAATTACTTTTTTCCACGCAGTGTCTTCACACAGTGCTAAACGAGTTTTCGTGTGACGAAATAGTTCGTTTTCCCGAATTTGGAAGTTCTGAAAACGTTGGGGAAATTCTTGACAACCCTTCCAAATATTTTGATACCACTCATCTTGAATATTTCCTGAATCTATAATGGAGATTTCGGCAAGATCCATTCGCGAAAGGACATCTGGGACTATGTGTTGAGTACCTTTACGATGGATTACGTCAAACGAGAATTGGGATAGGCGTGAACTCCAACGCGCGAGACGACCGCTGGGGTTGGACAGAGAACCTAACCATTTTAGGCTTGAGTGGTCGGTTACAACTGTAAAATGAGTTCCTTCAATGTATGGTCTAAAGTGTGTAACGGAGTCTAGTACGGCTAAAAGTTCGCGCTCAGTTATTCCATAATTACGTTCGTGAACGTTTAAGCATCTCGAAAAATAAGCAATAGGGTGCTCCTGTCCATCTATAGTTTGAATTAATACCCCCCCAATGCCTACGGAGCTTGCGTCACAGTGTATAGCGAAGGGTTTCGAAAAATCTGGACAACTTAAGACTGGGGCAGAAGTAAGTGCTTGCTTTAGTGCAATAAATGCGGATTCAGCTTCCGGTGACCATTTAAAATTACTAATTCCCTTTTTTGAACCAGTAATACTTGTTAAAGGAGCTGCAATGCTTGAAAATCCCTTGATAAACCGTCTAAAGTAACCGCACAGGCCAACAAATGCCCGGATTTGTTTAGCATTTTTCGGTATAGGAAAATCTTTAATACTATCTATCTTACTTGGATCAGTGCGAAGTCCCTGGGAATCTACCATATAGCCCAAGTATTTAAGCTCGGCTTTACAAAATTCTGACTTTTTTAAGTTAATGGTGAGACCCGCGTCTCGTAGACGTTCGTACACCCGATTTAACAAGTTTAAATGTGATTTCAAGTCTTCCGATACTAATATAAGGTCATCTAAATAGCAAAAAACATTATCATCGAAATCAGGTCCAAACAATGCATCCGCTAGTCTTTGTAATTCGCTAGGAGCATTTTTCAAACCAAACGGCATGCGAGTGAACTCAAAGAGGCCCCGCCCAGGAACAACAAATGCTGTCTTTTCACATGATTTTTTGTCCAAGGCTATTTGCCAAAATGCCTTGGAGAGGTCAATCGAGGAAACATATCTGGCACCGCCCAGTTTATCTAGGATACGCGCAATATAGGGAAGAGGGTAACTATCACGTACCGTGACGTTATTAATTTTTCGAGAATCAAGGCAGAATCTAGCTGTTCCGTCTTTTTTTGTTACAATTATTACTGGACTGGACCATGGTGAACGAGAAGGTTGAATAACCCCTAATTTTAGCATTTCCTCAACTTCTGTTTCTAATTGTTTCTGCCGTGCGGGTGAAAGAGGGTAATACCGCTGTTTGATGGGTGGTCCTGTTGTAATTATTTTGTGTTTAACTAAGTGTGTTAGACCTAACCCCTTTTTTTCAAAAGAAATTGACTCGAATTTTTTTACTATTTTAGAGAGTTCCCTGTTCTCTTCAATAGTTAGGGATGAGGCTGGCCGAATAGCCCGCAACCCACTAATATTTCCTTCCGAAACAGGAAGAGTAGCTTTCGAAAACAGTTCCGGTGCGATGTGGAACTCCTTCCAAAAGTTAACTCCTAGAATAATTGAAGGCGACAATGTCGGGATGACGTAGAAAAGAATTTCCTTTGTGGATGATTTATACGTGACCGGCAATGACATTGTCCCTAAGACTGGTTGGTTTGAACCGTCCGCTGTATAAACACTAAACTTAACTTTAACTAACTTAATACCTAATTCCTTAAAAATTTTATAACTATTGCCTCCTAGACATGACAATGAAGCGCCGCTGTCTAGCATTCCACTGTAGAAATTATTTATAATATGTACATAAGTATAAGGACGGTTATCATTTTCAATAGCCATCTCCCGTGGCAGCGGGCCCACTGTTCCGGTTGATGGGGATGAAAGAAATTTATCAACTATTCGGAGCCAACTCTCCCACTCGCTTTTCCTCTGCGCCAAGGACGGCTTGTAGCAAGAGAGACTCCGACCTAGTTTTTTGACTTTTTATGAGCTTTGTCATTGATAGCTCCCACTTTAGGATTGTTAGACCTTGAATTTTTCTTCCTGCAATCTTCTATAACGTGTCCCGATAGTTTACAATATGAACAGAATGGTTTATTGTAAAACGTTCTAGAATTTTCGTGTGCAGTTTTTGTATATGTGTTAGAAGTAGAAGAAGACGGTTTATTGTATTTATAATTATTATCTCTGTTTCCAAGACTAACTTTAGTATAGTTGTTGGAATAATTGTTGTTATTTGGTTTTCTGTACTGATTTTGGTTATAACCTTGGTGTCTATGCATATTATTATTATTAAAATTAGGTGTTTGTCTAGCAGTACTATCAAATTTCTCCGGTTTATTAGTGACAGGTAAGTCTACTTTTGGTTGAGAAACGTTGAAAGATACGAAATCATCCGACAGTGATGCATAAGATTCCAAGTTGCCTGCATGAGTAGTCAATTGCTCGAATGTCGATATATCTCTTGAGACTAGTAAATTTGTATACATAGGCAATAAAGCTTTTTTTGCCAACCGCAAAAGTTCTAATTCCGGTAGTTTAGCTTCAAGCATATTGTTTAATGATTTCATTCTGAGAGTGAATTCTAGCACTGACATATCTTTAGGTTGTGTCATGTTAAATAGTTTTACCTTAAGATCTGTTTGAAGGTCGTTTGCTTCAAATTGTCTTATCAAAAGTTTTGAAAGATCGTCCCATTTCAAATCCTGAGTGTAAATAGACCTGAACCACAGGAGTGCTAAACCTTCTAAAAGATCAGGAAAAACGCGTACAAGATGATCCTGGTTAAAATTTTTTGTCCTACATTTCTCCTCAATTAATAGTAAGAATTCCCTTACACTACTTTTTCCGTCATATTTCAGTTTCCAACCGTCTACGTTATTTGAGTGTGAGTCCCTATAAATAATCTTCGTTTGTTTAATTATGTGGGCTTTCTTAATGGTTGTGTCGTCTAATTCAGAATCCGATGATTCAGAATTCACTTCACTTATAGCAGGTATTTTAATCTCTTTATTATAAGCGCGCGCCTGTAAACGTAACTCATGAGAAGTCGACGATGGATCAATATTCCTGTCTTTAAGTTCTTTAATGAGAACCTCCTTCGAAGCCCCATTGATATTTGGTATTGGTATTGGTGAAGACATGATTACGTTCTTTGATGTTCAGATAGAAAGAAAGAAGTAAAAGAAGAGAAAAATAAATATTTATTTTTTTTTGTTTATAAAACAAAAGAAACTCTTCATTGACGGCTGTAGTATCATTAGACGTAATATTAGCTCAACTTCTATTGTACAATTGTGAAAAAAAACAAAAAAAAAAATTGTTAAAAAAAATATGCTCCACCCTAATGAGAATTGCGAAAAATGGACCACCCTATTATATTGTGAAACGTTATTAAACGTCGGCCTAATGTAATTGTCAATCAAAGATATCATTTAATTTGGGCGAAAAAAAATGACGTAGGTATGTATATAAATAATATTGAGTGTTTGTTGACTTACGAGTAATTAAAACGCATATCGATTGTAATGTGGACTTACAATTTGTATTGTAGAACGCCGACATAAATGTTTTTAATATTATGTATATTAGCGTAAAAATCTAATAATATTATAAAACGCAAATATGCCTTGATCAAACAAGTGAATGACATCGTAAAATAATCGTAAATAATTATGAATTAGACAGTTTGACATAACCTCCCATATAATCATCTTGTTTACCAATTAGTGTTGACATAAAATTTGACAGCTACAAAAGCATAGATAAATCATAGATTTCATGAAAGATGAAAGTTTACGCAAGATTTTACCATAGAATAACGCAAATTATGAATTATCGTTACAAGAATACTGAGTGTATTTGAGGTTATGAAACAATATTCAAATCACTTGACATATGTGATACAATATTATGTCAATTAATCATGAAACATTTCACCAAAATCAGCACAACATGCAATCACCACGAGCCAAAACACGTTGAGGCGCCAATTGTTACCGGCCATATTTTATATTAAATGCCATCCCGAACTTCGCAGATTTTCTGCGCGCCAATACTCGGTCCTCGAGTAATGTTCGGGATGGGCAGAGCATGAAACTGTCGCCAAGGCATGGGCACACAAAGGATTACAGGTTCTACTGATTGTAGTGAAATGAAAGCAGTAGTTTTGTTTTTGCACATTATAAAACATGGAGAATATATTTAAGTAAACATGTTACATATTATGACTCGGCACTTACCCCCAGGGATCAAAAATTGGTTCTTAATTCTATCTAAAACTGATTAACCACTTAATTACGGAAAGTGAGCGGGGAGCTTCCATACGGCCGGCGGTGGTCTGTCCCAGACAGATCGAGCTGGCACCATCAGGGCTTTGGTCCAGGAGACGGGTCCAGCGTCTCCGACAAGGTGGCTGATAAGCGGTTCTGGAGCGTATCGGGTCTATCGTTTATGTAACATTAATGAAGCGAATCCATCCATTGAGCTGATCGGCAGATTACTTGAGCGGGTGCCGTCCGGGCTTGTGATTTTATTATCCGTATCTTATTAAGAAAAATACGGCTTGTATCGCGCCACTTGAGGTGAATGCTTCATTTCCCGGAGTCCGCGGAATAACGATTTGCAAGGGATCGCGTATATAAACTTCAGTAGAACATTATTTGTGATCTTCACGAACACACACACGGTCATCCATTATACGGACGTTTATTTAATAGAGCCTGCACCGACTTGGTTTTTGTAAAAAAGAACCGAATAACCCGCATCAGGAATACTGATGTACACTTTTTAATACGATCGCCCATCCAGGGTAAAAATGAATTATAATCTAATTGACTGTGCGATCATTACACGGCCGTCCCGCTCGTGTAACAATTCCAGAGTACCCAGCGAAAGGAAACGGAAACAAACAATAGACTGCCCGGCGGTCTATTTGTTGCCAGACCGTGCTCTCTATAATTTTAATCAAAATTAATGCTATGAATGGTACTTGTTCTGAAGAGGTGTTTTAAATAATTACTTTTAAATAAGACTTAACACCGCTTCATAACACAACTTTCTAAAGATTTTGATACTTATTTCATTTCGGACGATGATTCTCATCACCATTCCAAAATTTCAGTCCGTTTGGAACCATAGAGCCTGAAAAAACAGTTTCTAAAGTTCAAACCCAAGGCTGAAATAAGCGTCCATAAAAATAATGATTTTTCTAAAAATACAACTTTATGCAGATTTTGATTATTATTTCGTTTCAAACCATGATTCTTATCACCATTCCAAAATTTTAGTCCTTTTGGTACCATAGAACCTGAAAAAATGGTTTGTAAAGTTCGAACCCAAGTCTGAAATTAGTGCTTATAGGAATGATGATTTTTCTAAAATGTCAACATTTTGCAGATTTTGATACTTATTTCGTTTCGGACGATGAATCTTATAACCATTCCAAAATTTCAGTCCGTTTGAAACAATAGAGCCTGAAAAAACTGCTTTTAAAGTTTGAACCCAAGTTCGAAATTAGAGTCCATAAAAAAAATGATTTTTCTAAAAATACAAGTAAATGCAGATTTTGATTATTATTTCGTTTCAAACCATGATTCTTAACACCATTCCAAAATTTCAGTCCTTTTGGTACCATAGAACCTGAAAAAATGGTTTCTAAAGTTCGAACCCAAGTCTGAAATTAGTGCTTATAGGAATGATGATTTTTCTAAAATGACAATGTTTTGCAGTTTTTGATACTTAATTTGTTTCGGACGATGATTCTTATCACCATTCCAAATTTTTCAGTCCATTTTGTACCATAGAACCTGAAAAAATTGTTTCTAAAGTTCGAACCCAAGTCTGAAATTAGTGCTTATAGGAATGATGATTTTTCTAAAAATACAATTTTATGCAGATTTTGATTGTTTTTTTCGTTTCAAACCTTGATTCTTATCACCGTTCCAAAATTTTAATCCTTTCGGTACCATAGAACCAAAAAAAATGGCTTCTAAAGCTCTAACCCAAGTCTGAAATTAGCGTCCACAAAAATAATGGTTTTTGTAAATATACAACTTTCTAAAGATTTTGATACTTATTTCGTTTCGGACGATGATTTTTATCACCATTCCGAAATTTCAGTCCGTTTGGAACAATAGAGCCTGAAAAAACTGCTTTTAAAGTTTGAACCCAAGTTCGAAATTAGAGTCCATAAAAAAAATGATTTTTCTAAAAATACAAGTAAATGCAGATTTTGATTATTATTTCGTTTCAAACCATGATTCTTATCACCATTCCAAAATTTCAGTCCTTTTGTTACCATAGAACCTGAAAAAATGGTTTCTAAAGTTCGAACCCAAGTCTGAAATTAGTGCTTATAGGAATGATGATTTTTCTAAAATGACAATGTTTTGCAGTTTTTGATACTTAATTTGTTTCGGACGATGATTCTTATCACCATTCCAAAATTTTCAGCCCATTTGGTACCATAGAACCTGAAAAAATTTGTTTCTAAAGTTCGAACCCAAGTCTGAAATTAGTGCTTATAGGAATGAAGATTTTTCTAAAATAACATTTTTTTGCAGTTTTTGATACTTAATTTGTTTCGGACGATGAATCTTATCACCATTCCAAAATTTCAGTCCGTTTGAAACAATAGAGCCTAAAAAAACTGTTTCTGAAGTTCGAACCCAAGTTTGAAATTAGAGTCCATAAAATTATGAATTTTCTAAAAATACAAATTTATAAGAATTTTGATACTTATTTTGTTTCGGACGATGATTCTCATCACCATTCCAAAATTTCAGTCCGTTTTGAACCATAGAACCTGAAAAAATGGTTTCTAAAGTTCGAACCCAAGTCTGAAATTAGTGCTTATAGGAATGATGATTTTTCTAAAATGACAATGTTTTGCAGTTTTTGATACTTAATTTGTTTCGGACGATGATTCTTATCACCATTCCAAAATTTCAGTCCGTTTGGAACCATAAAGCCTGAAAAAACAGCTTCTAAAGTTCAAACCCAAGGCAGAAATTAGCGTCCATAAAAATAATGATTTTTCTAAAAATACAACTTTATGCAGATTTTGATTGTTTTTTTCGTTTCAAACCATGATTCTTATCACCATTCCAAAATTTCAGTCCTTTTGGTACCATAGAACCTGAAAAAATGGTTTCTAAAGTTCGAACACAAGTCTGAAATTAGTGCTTATAGGAAGGATGATTTTTCTAAAATGACAATGTTTTGCAGTTTTTGATACTTAATTTGTTTCGGACGATGATTCTTATCACCACTCCAAATTTTTCAGTCCATTTTGTACCATAGAACCTGAAAAAATTGTTTCTAAAGTTCGAACCCAAGTCTGAAATTAGTGCTTATAGGAATGATGATTTTTCTAAAAATACAACTTTATGCAGATTTTGATTGTTTTTTTCGTTTCAAACCTTGATTCTTATCACCGTTCCAAAATTTTAATCCTTTTGGTACCATAGAACCAAAAAAAATGGCTCCTAAAGCTCGAACCCAAGTCTGAAATTAGCGTCCACAAAAATAATGGTTTTTGTAAATATACAACTTTCTAAAGATTTTGATACTTATTTCGTTTCGGACGATAATTCTTATCACCATTCCAAAATTTCAGTCCGTTTTGAACCATAGAACCTGAAAAAATGGTTTCTAAAGTTCGAACCCAAGTCTGAAATTAGTGCTTATAGGAATGATGATTTTTCTAAAATGACAATGTTTTGCAGTTTTTGATACTTAATTTGTTTTGGACGATGATTCTTATCACCATTCCAAAATTTCAGTCCGTTTGGAACCATAGAGCCTGAAAAAACAGCTTCTAAAGTTCAAACTCAAGGCAGAAATTAGCGTCCATAAAAATAATGATTTTTCTAAAAATACAACTTTATGCAGATTTTGATCGTTTTTTTCGTTTCAAACCATGATTCTTATCACCGTTCCAAAATTTTAATCCTTTTGGTACCATAGAACCTAAAAAAATGGCTTCTTAAGTTACCATAGAACCTGAAAAAATTAGTGCTTATAGGAATGATGATTTTTCTAAAATGACAATGTTTTGCAGTTTTTGATACTTAATTTGTTTCGGACGATGATTCTTATCACCATTCCAAAATTTCAGTCCGTTTGGAACCATAGAGCCTGAAAAAACAGCTTCTAAAGTTCAAACCCAAGGCAGAAATTAGCGTCCATAAAAATAATGATTTTTCTAAAAATACAACTTTATGCAGATTTTGATTGTTTTTTTCGTTTCAAACCATGATTCTTATCACCATTCCAAAATTTCAGTCCATTTGGTACCATAGAACCAGAAAAAATTGTTTCTAAAGTTCGAACACAAGTCTGAAATTAGTGCTTATAGGAAGGATGATTTTTCTAAAATGACAATGTTTTGCAGTTTTTGATACTTAATTTGTTTCGGACGATGATTCTTATCACCACTCCAAATTTTTCAGTCCATTTGGTACCATAGAACCAGAAAAAATTGTTTCTAAAGTTCGAACCCAAGTCTGAAATTAGTGCTTATAGGAATGAAGATTTTTCTAAAATAACAATGTTTTGCAGTTTTTGATTCTTAATTTGTTTCGGACGATGAATCTTATCACCATTCCAAAATTTCAGTCCGTTTGAAACAATAGAGCCTAAAAAAACTGTTTCTGAAGTTCGAACCCAAGTTTGAAATTAGAGTCCATAAAATTATGAATTTTCTAAAAATACAAATTTATAAGGATTTTCTTCACTTGGATTTTAAAACTCTCACTTGGATTTTAAAAACAGCTTCACAATCAGCTACCATCACGGATTCAAACCAAAACACAACCTGTGTAACTGGTTTTGCCTGCCTATAGGCGCTAGAGAGTGTGCCAGTGTGTTTGCCTACCAACAGGCGCAAACCTCAAAATACATAACCGGTGTAATTGATTTTGCCTACCTTTAGGCGCTAGAGAGTGCCATTGTTTTTGCCCACCAACAGGAGCAATCCTAAAAAAAAAAAGGACAACACAACATGTCTAAATCTCGCAGTAAATTCTCCAGCGCGAAGAAAACCACATCTTCACCACAAACTAGCACTATGGACTCACCGTCGGCGACACATCAATCTATGATTAATATAGACAGTGAATCAATATTTGAATTCATCAATACGAAATTCGAGGAAATGAAGACAGTAATGCTCAATAAAATTGAAACAGAGCTGCAAGAAATAAAAAACTTCACGAACTTCATCAATGACAAATATGATGACATTTTACAAAAACTTCAACAAATCATGGACATTCCAAACACCGTCAACAAAATCAAGGAGGAACTAGCGGATAAAGAAATCAGATTATCTACGGTAGAAATCCACCTGGCGGATATAGAACAAGCAGCCCTGCTGAACTCCATAGAGATAAACGGCCTAAAATTACAGGACAACATATCCCCAGTCCACGCTGTTACACGGATCGCTGAACTCGCAGGCGTTACGATGTCCCCAGAGGATACATACAAAGTCACAACAAACAAAACAAATGATCAAACAAAAATAACAATTAATTTTAAGGATACCACAAAAGCACAAACCATGTTAGCATCCAAACACAGTGACCCGATAAAAAAATTCAACGGAGAAGGAGCCAAATATGTTTATCTTAATGCAGCATTAACCCAATATTACAAAAATCTGCACTGGAACACCAGAAAAAGAGCCCAAGAAAAAGACTACAAATATGTTTGGGTAAAATCAGGAAAAATTCTCGTCAGAAAATCCAAAGACTCAAAGGTTATGGAAATAAAACACCTAAACGATATATCTAATAAACTGACATAAACACGACTGTACATCTAACACAACCTCACATCACATACTTACACAAATACACACCAACATGGCAGATTACATGGAATATATAGATTCGGACAATCAACACTACTGTGAAAGTACAAATGATATTAACCTCTGGACCAAATTCACAAAAGAAAAACATAGAATCAATATATTACACCAAAACATTAGATCGATCAATAAAAATTTTGATGAATTTTTTATATACCTCCAACAGCTTGAAAATAATTTTGATGTCATTGTACTGACAGAATGCTGGTTGAATGACAACTACATACCAAAAACAATCAAAAACTATAATACACACCATACAAAAATACACAAAAACCAAAATGATGGTATAGTTATATACGTCAGTGATAAAAATAACACAACCATTCAAGAAATAAACATAATCGACTCCAACTGCATACAAATTACATATGGAAAAGAAACATGTATCCTAGCTATGTACAGATCTCCATCCAAAAACAACATCACAAATTTCTTAACTGATCTTAACAATACATTAAATGATCTCAACAAATACAAAAATATCATCATCATAGGAGATCTTAATATAAACATTCTACAAAACGGACACCCACAAAACATAGAATACCTAGCAATACTAGCACAACACGGACTGGAGCCAATAATAAAGGTCCCAACACGGGTCACACAAAACACTAAAAGCTGCATAGACCATATAATGATCAAGACAAAACTAAAAACCAAAACAGTAGTACTTGAAAGCACAATCACTGATCACTACATGAATATGATAGCAATAGACACCGAAAACACTACTTCGAAACAACATAAAATATTTACAAAAAAAATAATTGACTACTCAAACTTAAAAGAAAAACTCCAAAAAATAAACTGGAATACATTATACCAAATAGATAATGTCGAGGAAGCCTGGAATACATTTACAAATACGCTAACGCAAGAAATAAATAATTACACTACAGTAAAACATATAAAACTTACACACAAAGCAAAAAAAATTAAACTATGGATAACACAAGGAATATTAAACTGTATTCGTAAACGAGACAAAATTCACAAACAAACTAAACAAACACCGTATGACATGGAACAACTTAATTACTATAAAAGATATAGAAACATATGCACGAAAATTATTAGAGTAGCTAAGGAGATGTACTACAAAGAAAAACTTAAAAAAGCAAACAATTACCCAAAGGAAATATGGAAAATATTAAAGGAAGTTACATACACACAAAAATACAAACAAAAAAATACTATCGAACATCTAAATATTAACTCGAAAAAAATAGATGCCAAAACAAATATAGAAATGATGGCAAACCACGCAAATAACTTTTTTGCAACTATAGGGAAAGTTTTAGCGAATCGTAAAAAACACAGCACAAACACACTAACACAAACAAACAGATCAAACATCGATACCCAACCAACACAACACAGATTTATATTAAAAACAAGTTCGGAAATGGAAATTAACAAAATAATAAATACTTTAAAAAACCAGATTGCTCCTGGATTAGATGAGATAACAACGGATTGCATTAAAATAATAAAAAATGAAATATTAAAACCTATAACACACCTAATCAACCTTAGCATAACACATGCCTGCTTTCCTAATACTCTTAAAAAAGGACTGGTAATCCCTATGTATAAATCCGGAGATAAAATGGAAATAACTAACTATAGACCAATTACTTTGTTAAACTCTCTATCAAAGATTTTCGAAAGACTATTAAAAAACCAAATAATAAAATACCTGGAAGAAAACAAATTAATCTCGGACAAACAATATGGATTTAGAGAAAAAAGAAGCACAAAAGAAGCTTTAGCAAGTACAATAGATTATATACATAGCAACTTAGATCAAGGGTTTAAATGCATAGCGATATATTTAGATTTGGCTAAAGCCTTTGATTCAATATCCCACAAAACACTTTTTAAAAAATTAGAAAATATGGGTATCAAAGACAAAGAACTACAACTATTAAAAAGCTACATGAGCGACAGAACACAACAAGTCAAAATTAATAACTATACTAGCAAACCACTGCCGATTACACACGGAGTTCCACAAGGAAGCATACTAGGGCCCGTTCTTTTCATAATTTACATAAATGAACTTTGCAGCATGGAAATAGATGGAGAAATAATTAGTTACGCAGACGACACAGTTTTATTATTTAAATCTAAGGATTGGAATAAGGTTTATAACATAGCGAATCTAGGAATCACGCAAGTGAAAAAATGGTTGGACTCAAATACACTCACACTAAACATATCGAAAACAAAATTCACAACGTACAGCATAACTAACACAGGACAGCCAAAAAACAATACAAACACCATAAAAATACACGAATGCATAAACACCAACATCTGCGATTGCCCCCCTCTAGAAAAAACAGAACAAATAAAGTATCTAGGAATCCTAATTGACCATAATCTTAGATGGACACATCACATCAAACAAATCACAAATAGACTCCTCAGAACAATACACATTTTCCTAAACATAAGAAACATATATAAAATAAAACAATTGAAAACAATATATTATGCACTATGCCAATCAATAATAGAATATGGAATAATTGCTTGGGGAGGAGCGACAAACGCAGCTATCGCTCAAATAGAAATTGCACAGAAAACGATATTAAAGGTAATACTCAAAAAACATAAACTAACCGACACAGACCAAATATTTAAAAGCTATGACGTACTTGATATACGCCAATTATATGTTAAAACACTACTAAACTACATTTTCGACCAAAAAAACAAGCCCCAACAAACACAAAATATCACTAATAGACCGGTCAGACAAGCGTACAAAGAAAACATAAAAACTCCGACGGTAAACACTACCTTTGGACAAAGACACCATAAATACCACGCTATTAAAGCATTCAACAGTCTTCCACTTGAAACAAAAATTGAGGAAAATAAAAATAAATTCAAACACAAAATAAAAAAATGGATTAAAGAACAAAAAGACATTATTACCAAAATACTATAACATAAAAGAATAAAACATATACACGCAACACAAAAAAAAATATAAAACACACAACACACACAAACACATATATCATTATAAATGCCGATTTACATTCTCTTTTGATATTTTTCTTTTAGTGTTATAATTATATTTTAATTTTTAATCTTTATTTTTTATTTTAAATTTATCTTTATTTTAATGTTGTTTTTCTTTTCTTTTATTTTTTTAAATGTATAAATTCTTAAATTATAACATGGGGGCCTCAGCACGGGTAAACAACCCAGTGAGGCCAACATTACTAAATTGAAATATAAAATATTGTAAAAAAAATGTATCAATAATAAAAAAAAAAAAAAAAAAAAAAAAATTTGATACTTATTTCGTTTCGGACGATGATTCTTATCACCATCTCAAAATTTCAGTCCGTTTTGAACCATAGAACCTGAAAAAATGGTTTCTAAAGTTCGAACCCAAGTCTGAAATTAGTGCTTATAGGAATGATGATTTTTCTAAAATGACAATGTTTTGCAGTTTTTGATACTTTATTTGTTACGGACGATGATTCTTATCACCGTTCCAAAATTTTAATCCTTTTGGTATCATAGAACCTCAAACAATGGCTTCTAAAGTTCGAACCCAAGTCTGAAATTAGCGTCCACAAAAATAATGGTTTTTGTAAATATAGCACTTTCTAAAGATTTTGATACTTATTTCGTTTCGGACGATGAATCTTATAACCATTCAAAAATTTCAGTCCGTTTGAATCAATAGAGCCTAAAAAAACTGCTTTTAAAGTTCGAACCCAAGTTCGAAATAAGAGTCCATAAAGAAAATGTTTTTTCTAAAAATACAAGTAAATGAGATTTTTATTATCATTTCGTTTCAAACCATGATTCTTTTCACCATTCCAAAATTTCAGTCCTTTAAGTACCATAGAACCTGAAAAAATGGTTTCTAAAGTTCGAACCCAAGTCTGAAATTAGTGCTTATAGGAATGATGATTTTTCTAAAATGACAATGTTTTGCAGTTTTTGATTCTTAATTTGTTTCGGACGATGATTCTTATCACCATTCCAAATTTTTCAGTCCATTTGGTACCTTAGAACCTGAAAAAATGGTTTCTAAAGTTCGAACCCAAGTCTGAAATTAGTGCTTATAGGAATGATGATTTTTCTAAAATGACAATGTTTTGCAGTTTTTGATTCTTTATTTGTTTCGGACGATGATTCTTATCACCATTCCAAATTTTTCAGTCCATTTTGTACCATAGAACCTGAAAAAATTGTTTCTAAAGTTCGAACCCAAGTCTGAAATTAGTGCTTATAGGAATGATGATTTTTCTAAAAATACAATTTTATGCAGATTTTGATTGTTTTTTTCGTTTCAAACCTTGATTCTTATCACCGTTCCAAAATTTTAATCCTTTCGGTACCATAGAACCAAAAAAAATGGCTTCTAAAGCTCGAACCCAAGTCTGAAATTAGCGTCCACAAAAATAATGGTTTTTGTAAATATACAACTTTCTAAAGATTTTGATACTTATTTCGTTTCGGACGATGATTTTTATCACCATTCCGAAATTTCAGTCCGTTTGGAACAATAGAGCCTGAAAAAACTGCTTTTAAAGTTTGAACCCAAGTTCGAAATTAGAGTCCATAAAAAAAATGATTTTTCTAAAAATACAAGTAAATGCAGATTTTGATTATTATTTCGTTTCAAACCATGATTCTTATCACCATTCCAAAATTTCAGTCCTTTTGTTACCATAGAACCTGAAAAAATGGTTTCTAAAGTTCGAACCCAAGTCTGAAATTAGTGCTTATAGGAATGATGATTTTTCTAAAATGACAATGTTTTGCAGTTTTTGATACTTAATTTGTTTCGGACGATGATTCTTATCACCATTCCAAAATTTTCAGCCCATTTGGTACCATAGAACCTGAAAAAATTTGTTTCTAAAGTTCGAACCCAAGTCTGAAATTAGTGCTTATAGGAATGAAGATTTTTCTAAAATAACATTTTTTTGCAGTTTTTGATACTTAATTTGTTTCGGACGATGAATCTTATCACCATTCCAAAATTTCAGTCCGTTTGAAACAATAGAGCCTAAAAAAACTGTTTCTGAAGTTCGAACCCAAGTTTGAAATTAGAGTCCATAAAATTATGAATTTTCTAAAAATACAAATTTATAAGAATTTTGATACTTATTTTGTTTCGGACGATGATTCTTATCACCATTCCAAAATTTCAGTCCGTTTTGAACCATAGAACCTGAAAAATGGTTTCTAAAGTTCGAACCCAAGTCTGAAATTAGTGCTTATAGGAATGATGATTTTTCTAAAATGACAATGTTTTGCAGTTTATGATTCTTAATTTGTTTCGGACGATGATTCTTATCACCATTCCAAAATTTCAGTCCGTTTGGAACCATAGAGCCTGAAAAAACAGCTTCTAAAGTTCAAACCCAAGGCAGAAATTAGCGTCCATAAAAATAATGATTTTTCTAAAAATACAACTTTATGCAGATTTTGATTGTTTTTTTCGTTTCAAACCATGATTCTTATCACCATTCCAAAATTTCAGTCCTTTTGGTACCATAGAACCTGAAAAAATGGTTTCTAAAGTTCGAACCCAAGTCTGAAATTAGTGCTTATAGGAAGGATGATTTTTCTAAAATGACAATGTTTTGCAGTTTTTGATACTTAATTTGTTTCGGACGATGATTCTTATCACCACTCCAAATTTTTCAGTCCATTTGGTAACATACAACCAGAAAAAATTGTTTCTAAAGTTCGATCCCAAGTCTGAAATTAGTGCTTATAGGAATGAAGATTTTTCTAAAATAACAATTTTTTGCAGTTTTTGATTCTTAATTTGTTTCGGACGATGAATCTTATCACTGTTACAGTAATGGCCTCGTTAAATTAATGATTCCAAGAAAAATAATTGATAAGTTTTATTCTAGAACACACATCACTGGTAACAAAAAACAACGACCCTCGAATTCCTTAATTATTTCATGGTTGTTATTGATCCGTTATTTAGAGAGAGAAGAGGAAGAGAATGGGCTTGCAAACCTATTTATAAACTAATTCATTTGAATGTATTGGTGTATATATAATCACAATTATTGCCCAATTATTTAGGGGAGATATCTGTCGGATATTTCAATTACTCAATACAGATACATGTGGCATTTTCGTTGGTTTGATTCTTGGCTAAAGTCTGAACATGCTGCCAGGGGACGGAAGAATTTATTTTTTTTACACATAAACAAAAAATAATTTTTTAAAAATAACCATAATATAAACAAAAATAATTTGAAAAATAAACATAATATAAATATGGACAAATTAATTTGAAAAACAATCATGAGATGAATATGAACAAAAAGTTCTAAAATAAGAGAATCATAATATGAACAAGTTAATTCGATGTTCCTAGGTCATCCTTCAGGTAGGTTGCTAATTCTTCTCCGTCTTATGACTGCTAGCAAAATTTTGATGGTCCAAGGTCATCCTTCAGGTAGGTTGCTAATTCTTCTCCTTTTTATGACTGCTAGCAAAAATTTGATGGTCCAAGGTCATCCTTCAGGTAGGTTGTTGATTTTTCTCTTGTTTATGACTGCAGGAACTTATTTATTCAGTCCGGGGGGTACATCGGGCGTCCCTGTAGCAATGCTTGAATCCCTTTCCATGGGTAATAAACATATTTTGCTGATAGGTCTCTTAAATGTTCCTTGTGCGGTTTTGAGGGTAACCACCCGCACTTTCCCGTCAGCTCCAGGGTGAGTAGCTAGAATCCTGGCTAGTTTCCACATATTAGGCGGCAGGTTGTCCTCCTTTAGTATGACCATGTCGTCCCTTTCAACAGTCCTGAGGCCCTTGTCTTCCTTCCATTTGGTACGTCTTTGTAATTCTGCAAGATATTCCAGTTTCCACCTGCACCAAAATGTTTGAATCAGTGCATTTAATTTTTGATATTGATTCAATCGATTATATTGTATCTCCCGAACATCCTTCTCAGAGATAGAAGCTATCCCTCCGCCAATCAGGAAATGATTTGGGGTCAAAGGATTCAGGTCAGTCGGATCGTTGGACAGAGGAGTGAGCGGACGTGAATTTAAACAGCATTCTACCTGACACAATAAAGTATATAATTGTTCAAAGGTTAAACTTGAACTATCGGTTATTCTTTTTAAATGATATTTGGCGGATTTTGCTGAGCACTGCTGCTTCCCAGAGTCCAGCGAAATTCGGTGACCGTGGTGGAATAAATCCCCACATTATTGACAAATCAGCTAAATATTTTTGAATCTTGTCATCAGATTTCTTTAACTTATCATACAATTCTCTCAGTTGATTATATGCTCCCTTAAAATTGGTCGCATTATCTGAATATATTTTAAAGGGTTTGCCCCTCCGCGCAATGAAACGTTTTAAACAATTTAAAAAGTTGTCAGTGGTGAGGTCTGTTACCAGTTCCAAATGCACAGCTTTTGTTGAGAAACAAACAAAAATGCATAAATAAGATTTCACCAATGGAGCCTTCCTGGTGATACCGCTTTTCATCATGATAGGACCTGCGTAATCAATCCCGGTAACCTCGAACGGCCTGCTAGGTGTTATTCTGTTTTCCGGCAAGTCACCCATGATAACTTGACTGGTTACTGGATTTTTTCTGAAACATACTATACATTTATGTAATATTTGCTTAACAGTGGTTTTTCCGGCAATCGGCCAGAACTGTAATCTCACTAGAGATAACAAAATTTGTGTCCCTGCATGTAAATGTACATAATGAAGATGTCGAATAATTAATTCTGTTAAATTATTATTTTTTGGTAAAATTATTGGGTTTTGTTGCTGGTATGATAAATGTTTCGCCTTTGTTAGCCTGCCCCCGACACAAATTAATCCATTATTTATAAATGGATTAAGCGACAAAATAACGCTACGTTTATCCAGTGAACATTTATTACTCAAAGCCCTGAACTCATCCTTAAAATGGTAGCGTTGAATTATTGCTATTAGACGATGCAATGTATTGTCCAGCTCCGGCACGCTTAACCTCCCGGTTGATTTACAGTTTTTTGTGTTACAATTATTAAAGAAACGCAATATATATGCAGTTACTCTCTTTAGCTTGTTGAGAGAGGAAAATTTTGAAAAGATGTCCCACTCCGTGACATTAGTAGACACGCATACCGCCTTGGTTTTTATCTCTGGAGGATTTATACAGGAATTTTCTGGCTTCGGCCAGTGATCGGCCTCTCTTATTAGCCAATCCGGACCCTTCCACCAAATATCTGCTTGTAACAGTTTGTTTGCTGTAACTCCTCTTGATAAAATATCAGCGGCGTTTTCCTGCGATGAAACATGTCGCCAATGGGCGGGATCGCCGGCCTCTTGTATCTCGGCAACCCTGTTGGCCACAAAGGTATTCCATCTAGCTGGCTGTCCTCTTATCCAGCATAGTGCGATGGTAGAGTCACACCAGTAGTATGTATCCACCTCAACCATGTTGAGTGCTTCTTTGATGTTTTTTAATAATTTCGTTAACAGCACCGCACCACAAAGTTCCAATTTTGGCAGGGATATGTTTTTTAATGGCGCTATCCTGGACCTGGAAGATATTAACTGAGAGTGCATCTTACCCTCGGCGTCCCTGGATACTAGATACGCACAGGCTCCGTAGGCCTTTTCCGATGCGTCGCAAAAACCATGGATTTGTAGGCTGTTTTGACCCCACAAGATTCTTCTCTTTATTTTCAACAGGTTTATTTGAGATAAATTTTTCATGTAATTTTCCCAATCTTTTAATATTCCCTCGGGTATTTCTTCATCCCAGGAAGTCTTAGATATCCATAATCTCTGCATAATTAGTTTTGCTACAACCGTTACTGGTCCTAGCAGTCCTAAAGGATCGAACGTTGAGGCGATACTTGACAATATCCGCCGTTTGCTTTGTACGGTACATACTGGTTTTTTCACTACATATGAAAAGTAATCAAACTCACTGTTCCAGATTAATCCTAGTATTTTTTCTTCCTGGGGTTCTTTAGATATCAATCCTTGCATATCTTGACCTGGTTCGGAAGATAATTCTGCCACGTTCGATCTCCATTTTCTTAGATTCATCCCTGCAGATTTTAGTAAACTGATTACCTGTTGTTTTAGAAGGTGGCACGATTCAACGTCATTTCCTCCCGTTAATAGGTCGTCCATGGAAAAGTCGTTTTCAATGACATTGCTTGCTATAGGAAATGAAAGTCTATTTTCAATACCTATTTGCTTCAGGCATCTTGTCGCCAGGAAAGATGACGGTCCTAATCCATAAGTCACTGTCCTTAGCTTGTAATGCTTCAAATCCTCATCCTGTGAAAAGCGCCAAACAATTTTCTGTAGATTGCGGTCGCTTTCCTGCACGTTTATCTGACGGTACATTTTCTCTATGTCCGCAGTTATGACTACAGGATGTTTTCTGAAATGTAAAATTTGCATATTTAAATCCTTTTGTATGTTAGGTCCGACCATCAGAGCATCATTAAGGGAAATACCAGAAGATATTTTTGCCGATCCATCGAACACCACGCGAACTTTAGTAGTGGTGCTTGACTCCTTCATCACCGCATGATGTGGTAAAAAATATGATCTCGCATCGCATTTGGATTTTCGGCACTCTTCCATATGACCCAATTGTAAATATTCTCTCATAAACATGCTATATTGACATTTCAATTCTTTATTGGTGGAAAATTTTCTTTCCAATGTATGAAACCTTTTTTCAGCCATTGACAAAGAACTCCCTAGTTGGTCTATACAAGGGCGGGTTGGTAAGGCTACCGTAAATCTGCCCTCCGTGTCTCTACTATGACACTCTGTAAAGTTGACTTCGCAAGCCTTTTCTTCAAAATTCTGAGGTTTCATGGCATCCACCTCCTCTAGTTTCCAGAATCTTTCCATCTGGTTACCTATTTTATTAATGGCTAGATTACAATTAATTGATACTGGCCTTGTTTTAGTGATGATGTCGATCGCTCCGGAAACAATCCAACCGAGTTCAGTCCTTTGAATAGTTGGCCCGCCCTCCGTTAAGCGTATTCGATCATTATTCATTATTTCCCAAAAAACTTCCGCACCCAACAGGATGTCAATTGGAGACGTGACATTGAAATCCTTATCCGCTAGTTGCAAGCCAGATGGGATCTTCAACTCTTGTTTCCTGAAGGTCATTTGGGGTAGGTCGGTTGTTATAGCCTGCAATACTAAACAAGAAATTTTCTTATTATAATCACTATTCACTGCTAACATGTCGATTGTAACTCTTCGATTGATATGTGTGATGCGATTTTGTATTCCAGACACCGGCGTATTTATTTTTTCTGTTTTTAATTTTAATTTTTTTGCAAAACTCTCTCTTATGAAATTCGATTGGGCGCCTGAATCCAATAATACCCTCGCTTTGTGTAAACGGTTGTCGCTACCTACGATATTCACGATCGCTGTAGATAATAAAATTATCTTTTCATTTTTATTTAACACCGTATGATTTGCCACTGATGTCGAGCTGTGTGCCTCTTCATTTGTGTTTTCATTATTTAATTCATTAACATGTATCAAAGTATTATGTTGATCACTTGCACAGATTTTACATTTGAATTTATTTTTGCAATCTTGTGTAAAATGTCCTACCCTCAAACATTTGAAACAGGCTCGGGCCTTTCTTAAAAATTCTAATCTTCCCTGGATATTTAATTTGAGAAATTTTTTACAATAATACACTGGATGATTTTCTTTACATAGGATGCATCCGTGTTTGGTTGCTATCAATGAGACAGACAAATCTTTCTTGCGATCATCACATTCTTGTAGGTAGGCCTTTTTTCTTGCAAATTTGTGAACTCCAGTACCTCAACACGTTTGGTTAGACATGTAATAAATTCTTTCAACGTTGGGAGTGCACCATCTATTGGCTGCTCTTCCCAAAATCTACGAGTTGATCCATCCAATTTATTAGATATTAAATATATCATAATCGCGTCCCAGGAATCAACATGTAATCCTAGATTTTTTAACGCTTCTAAATTTATATTAGCCTGATCAATAATATGCCTTAACGCGACTGGACATTCTTGTTTCATATCTTTTAACTGAAATAAAGATGCAACATGCCTATGAACTATTATTTTTTTATTCGCGTAACGTTCCTGCAGTATCTGCCACGCAGATTCGTAATTGTCGTGCGATATGGTCAAGGAGGCAATCAATTTAGCTGCGTCTTTTTTAAGGCACGATTGTAAATAAAAGAATTTTTGAGAATTGTTTAACATATTATTTTGATGAACCAATGCTTTAAAGGTCTCAGCGAATTTAGCATACTCAGTAATTTCACCATGAAATTCAATAAGTTTCAAAGTTGGTAATTTAATTTCACATTTTTCATGATTTACTGAATTCAATAAACCTTTTGCTAATGCAAGTACAGAGAAATATTGATTTTCAAAGGATTCACGTTGACTTACGTGTTCTGCCTCGTCATCCGAAAGTTCTTCGATTTGAGATTGAATTTTTTCAAAGTCATCTAACAATTTTTCGACCTTTTGATAACGTAATTCTAGTTCCGTTTTATCGAGTGTCTTTAAAATATCATTAAACCTTGTCAATTTCGCTTTCAAAATTCCACGCTTGTTGATTAACGGCTTTAACTTTTCCATCTTTAATGGTAAATAATAAACAATTTAACTTTTAACCTCAAACAACTGACAGTTTACGAATGAAAACACGGCGGTGTTAGCAAAAATGCTTGTTAGTGCCAGGGCTGACAACCTTTTAAATCAGAACAACCACTGAACCACTCACCACTGACAACTTTTTAAATCAGAAATTCGCTGAAATTATTTTGTAGCGAGATTTTACCCGGTAATTTTGAATATTCGCGTGAATTATTTTTAATTAAATAAATCCAATGACAAAACTCTTACAATTGAGATGCTCATTTAACAATAATCGTATCAATTTGCAATGTAGGTAGCTATTAAAATTTTATGCAACTGAAAAATCAGAAACAACAATAATTTTTTTTAATCTTTGTTGCATATTTAAATATTTCATTTGGGATAATTTGAAATAGGAAGGATTCGGGATTCGGTCACAGTTTTGATAGGATGGCGTTGGGATACTTATCTGATGATGATCTGCATCTTCTTGGTTTTTTGCTGGTTCATATTTCGGCTTTCTGGTGCACGATGCGGCTCGATTGGACCATATGTTACAGTAATGGCCTCGTTAAATTAATGATACCAAGAAATATAATTGATAAGTTTTATTCTTTAAAACACACATCACTGGTAACAAAAAACAACGACCTTCAAATTCCTTAATTATTTCATGGTTGTTATTGATCCGTTATTTAGAGAGAGAAGAGGAAGAGAATGGGCTTGCAAACCTATTTATAAACTAATTCATTTGAATGTATTGGTGTATATATAATCACAATTATTGCCCAATTATTTAGGGGATACATCTGTCGGATATTTCAATTACTCAATACAGATACATGTGGCATTTTCGTTGGTTTGATTCTTGGCTAAAGTCTGAACAATCACCATTCCAAAATTTCAGTCCGTTTGAAACAATAGAGCCTAAAAAAACTGTTTCTGAAGTTCGAACCCAAGTTTGAAATTAGAGTCCATAAAATTATGAATTTTCTAAAAATACAAATTTATAAGGATTTTGATACTTATTTCGTTTCGGACGATGATTCTTATCACCATCTCAAAATTTCAGTCCGTTTAGAACCATAGAACCTGAAAAAATGGTTTCTAAAGTTCGAACCCAAGTCTGAAATTAGTGCTTATAGGACTGATGATTTTTCTAAAATGACAATGTTTTGCAGTTTTTGATACTTTATTTGTTACGGACGATGATTTTTATCACCATTCCAAAATTTCAGTCCGTTTGGAACCATTAAGCCTGAAAAAACAGCTTCTAAAGTTCAAACCCAAGGCTGAAATTAGCGTCCATTTAAATAATGATTTTTCTAAAAATACAACTTTATGCAGATTTTGATTGTTTTTTTCGTTTCAAACCATGATTCTTATCACCGTTCCAAAATTTTAATCCTTTTGGTACCATCGAACCTAAAAAAATGGCTTCTAAAGTTCGAACCCGAGTCTGAAATTAGCGTCCACAAAAATAATGGTTTTTGTTAATATACAACTTTCTAAAGATTTTGATTCTTATTTCGTTTCGGACGATGAATCTTATAACCATTCCAAAATTTCAGTCCGTTTGAATCAATAGAGCCTAAAAAAACTGCTTTTAAAGTTCGAACCCAAGTTCGAAATAAGAGTCCATAAAGAAAATGTTTTTTCTAAAAATACAAGTAAATGAGATTTTTATTATTATTTCGTTTCAAACCATGATTCTTATCACCATTCCAAAATTTAAGTCCTTTTAGTACCATAGAACCTGAAAAAATGGTTTCTAAAGTTCGAACCCAAGTCTGAAATTAGTGCTTATAGGAATGATGATTTTTCTAAAAATACAAATTTATGCAGATTTTGATTGTTTTTTTCGTTTCAAACCTTGATTCTTATCACCGTTCCAAAATTTTAATCCTTTTGATATCATAGAACCTAAAACAATGGCTTCTAAAGTTCGAACCCAAGTCTGAAATTAGCGTCCACAAAAATAATGGTTTTTCTAAAAATACAACTTTATGCAGATTTTTATTGTTTTTTTCGTTTCAAACCATGATTCTTATCACCATTCCAAAATTTCATTCCATTTTGTACCATAGAACCAGAAAAAATTGTTTCTAAAGTTCGAACCCAAGTCTGAAATTAGTGCTTATAGGAATGAAGATTTTTCTAAAATAACAATTTTTTGCAGTTTTTGATTCTTAATTTGTTTCGGACGATGAATCTTATCACCATTCCAAAATTTCAGTCCGTTTGAAACAATAGAGCCTAAAAAAACTGTTTCTGAAGTTCGAACCCAAGTTTGAAATTAGAGTCCATAAAATTATGAATTTTCTAAAAATACAAATTTATAAGGATTTTGATACTTATTTCGTTTCGGACGATGATTCTTATCACCATCTCAAAATTTCAGTCCGTTTTGAACCATAGAACCTGAAAAAATGGTTTCTAAAGTTCGAACCCAAGTCTGAAATTAGTGCTTATAGGAATGATGATTTTTCTAAAATGACAATGTTTTGCAGTTTTTGATACTTTATTTGTTACGGACGATGATTCTTATCACCGTTCCAAAATTTTAATCCTTTTGGTATCATAGAACCTCAAACAATGGCTTCTAAAGTTCGAACCCAAGTCTGAAATTAGCGTCCACAAAAATAATGGTTTTTGTAAATATAGCACTTTCTAAAGATTTTGATACTTATTTCGTTTCGGACGATGAATCTTATAACCATTCAAAAATTTCAGTCCGTTTGAATCAATAGAGCCTAAAAAAACTGCTTTTAAAGTTCGAACCCAAGTTCGAAATAAGAGTCCATAAAGAAAATGTTTTTTCTAAAAATACAAGTAAATGAGATTTTTATTATCATTTCGTTTCAAACCATGATTCTTTTCACCATTCCAAAATTTCAGTCCTTTAAGTACCATAGAACCTGAAAAAATGGTTTCTAAAGTTCGAACCCAAGTCTGAAATTAGTGCTTATAGGAATGATGATTTTTCTAAAATGACAATGTTTTGCAGTTTTTGATTCTTAATTTGTTTCGGACGATGATTCTTATCACCATTCCAAATTTTTCAGTCCATTTGGTACCTTAGAACCTGAAAAAATGGTTTCTAAAGTTCGAACCCAAGTCTGAAATTAGTGCTTATAGGAATGATGATTTTTCTAAAAATACAACTTTATGCAGATTTTGATTGTTTTTTTCGTTTCAAACCTTGATTCTTATCACCGTTCCAAAATTTTAATCCTTTTGGTACCATAGAACCAAAAAAAAATGGCTTCTAAAGCTCGAACCCAAGTCTGAAATTAGCGTCCACAAAAATAATGGTTCTTGTAAATATACAACTTTCTAAAGATTTTGATACTTATTTCGTTTCGGACGATGATTTTTATCACCATTCCGAAATTTCAGTCCGTTTGGAACAATAGAGCCTGAAAAAACTGCTTTTAAAGTTTGAACCCAAGTTCGAAATTAGAGTCCATAAAAAAAATGATTTTTCTAAAAATACAAGTAATTGCAGATTTTGATTATTATTTCGTTTCAAACCATGATTCTTATCACCATTCCAAAATTTCAGTCCTTTTGTTACCATAGAACCTGAAAAAATGGTTTCTAAAGTTCGAACCCAAGTCTGAAATTAGTGCTTATAGGAATGATGATTTTTCTAAAATGACAATGTTTTGCAGTTTTTGATACTTATTTTGTTTCGGACGATGATTCTTATCACCATTCCAAAATTTTCAGCCCATTTGGTACCATAGAACCTGAAAAAATTTGTTTCTAAAGTTCGAACCCAAGTCTGAAATTAGTGCTTATAGGAATGAAGATTTTTCTAAAATAACAATTTTTTGCAGTTTTTGATACTTAATTTGTTTCGGACGATGAATCTTATCACCATTCCAAAATTTCAGTCCGTTTGAAACAATAGAGCCTAAAAAAACTGTTTCTGAAGTTCGAACCCAAGTTTGAAATTAGAGTCCATAAAATTATGAATTTTCTAAAAATACAAATTTATAAGAATTTTGATACTTATTTTGTTTCGGACGATGATTCTAATCACCATCTCAAAATTTCAGTCCGTTTTGAACCATAGAACCTGAAAAAATGGTTTCTAAGGTTCGAACCCAAGTCTGAAATTAGTGCTTATAGGAATGATGATTTTTCTAAAATGACAATGTTTTGCAGTTTTTGATACTTTATTTGTTACGGACGATGATTCTTATCACCATTCCAAAATTTCAGTCCGTTTGGAACCATAAAGCCTGAAAAAACAGCTTCTTAAGTTCAAACCCAAGGCTGAAATTAGCGTCCATTTAAATAATGATTTTTCTAAAAATACAACTTTATGCAGATTTTGATTGTTTTTTTCGTTTCAAACCATGATTCTTATCACCGTTCCAAAATTTTAATCCTTTTGGTAACATCGAACCTAAAAAAATGGCTTCTAAAGTTCGAACCCAAGTCTGAAATTAGCGTCCACAAAAATAATGGTTTTTGTAAATATAGCACTTTCTAAATATTTTGATACTTATTTCGTTTCGGACGATGAATCTTATAACCATTCAAAAATTTCAGTCCGTTTGAATCAATAGAGCCTAAAAAAACTTCTTTTAAAGTTCGAACCCAAGTTCGAAATAAGAGTCCATAAAGAAAATGTTTTTTCTAAAAATACAAGTAAATGAGATTTTTCTTATCATTTCGTTTCAAACCATGATTCTTTTCACCATTCCAAAATTTCAGTCCTTTAAGTACCATAGAACCTGAAAAAATGGTTTCTAAAGTTCGAACCCAAGTCTGAAATTAGTGCTTATAGGAATGATGATTTTTCTAAAAATACAACTTTATGCAGATTTTGATTGTTTTTTTCGTTTCAAACCTTGATTCTTATCGCCGTTCCAAAATTTTAATCCTTTTGGTACCATAGAACCTAAAAAAATGGCTTCTAAAGCTCGAACCCAAGTCTGAAATTAGCGTCCACAAAAATAATGGTTTTTGTAAATATACAACTTTCTAAAAATTTTGATACTTATTTCGTTTCGGACGATGATTTTTATCACCATTCCGAAATTTCAGTCCGTTTGGAACCATAGAGCCTGAAAAAACAGTTTCTAAAGTTCAAACCCAAGGCTGAAATAAGCGTCCATAAAAATAATGATTTTTCTTATAATACAACTTTATGCAGATTTTGATTGTTTTTTTCGTTTCAAACCATGATTCTTATCACCATTCCAAAATTTTAGTCCTCTTGGTACCATAGAACCTGAAAAAATGGTTTCTAAAGTTCGAACCCAAGTCTGAAATTAGTGCTTATAGGAATGATGATTTTTCTAAAATGACAATGTTTTGCAGTTTTTGATTCTTAATTCAACATTACCAACAAGTCTAGTGTTGACGTATTTCTATGTCTACATAAAATTATTAAAAATTACCTAACAAAACAATAGTAAACTAAGTTTAAAGTGCTCTTTTTTTCTAAATCGTAGACCGCGCGTTTAACCAGCTAATTTTTATTAAGTGGAGTGGCTTGTTTTAGTGTTTTTTTTTACCTACTTTCCAAAACTGCCACGAAGTGTCAAACTCTACCTACTCGAAAAAAAATCAACATTATTTTTCTCTTATTCCGCTTCACGTGACGCAATAGTGATTACCGATTACTATCTTATCCACTTAAAAATAACTCTTTGTACGTAAAGATCGCATAAAATAACATAATCATGAATACAAAGTGCATTGTATGTGAAAAAAACATTGACACTCCGTCAGATTTTATATGCTGTAGTGTCTGTGAAATGAACTACCATCTTGGCTGTGCGGATATTACTGAAACCACACGCCGTAGTGCAAGAAGTTTACAATGGAAATGCAAGAAATGTAATAGTAAAAATGCTAAAAATACCAAACCAAAACAGACTAATAACGACATACTATTGAACAACGAGCAAGAACCGCCATCTATCATCAAACAAGCAAAACAGTCTACTCAACTGCCGAAATCTGCAAACCAACCAAACGACACGGACAACTTAACAACCACAAATATAGATGGCGCTAATGGTCCTTTAACTTCTCAACTGTTTATTAAAGAGCTGACTGATTTCAAAACATCCATTATGAAATTCGTGGAAGACAAATTTGATTCATATGTACGCAAATATGAAGCTCTCATCTCACAAAATAACGAAATAATATAATCTATCCAATTTATGTCAGATCAGCAAGATGACCTAAGAAAACGTATAAATGTTATCGAAAAAACTCAAGAAATAGCCAATGAGGAATTAATTACACAAAAAAATCATAATAATATGCTACTAAGTACTATCTCTAAACAAGATGAAAAAATCGATAAATTGGAGTATTTAAGCCAAATCTGTAATATCGAGATAAGAGGTGTTCCGGAGTCCGACATTGAAAATAATGCAGAAGTACTCAAAAAAATTTCTAAAATTATCAACTACGAAAATACCGGCGTGCATTCTGTATTTACAAAAATCTACAGGCTGGGACCGAAGTTCTCCGACAAAAATCCAAGACCTATCGTAGCGACGTTCAACACCACAACATCGCGGGATGACTTCCTATCCAAATTCAAAACTTACAAAAAATCCACAACCACTATGACAAATAAAATAAATACAAGGGATCTAGGATTATCACAAGCCGCCAAACACATCTATGTATCCGATCAATTAACTCAAAAAGGAAAATTTTTGCTATCTCAAACAAAAAATTTTGCCAGAGACAATAATTACAAACACTCTTGGTCCACCGCAGGGCGCATTCTTTTGAGACAAACGGATACTTCCAAGATAATTTCTATAAATAATATTGCTGATCTGGACCGTGTTAAACGTCAATTACTGTGACTGACGATACAAGGATACCCTACATGAGATATAATGGATTTTTCTTTAATCTATCAAGCTCATCCATTTTTAACACAATTAGTGAGTTTATATTATGTAATCCCATTCTTGCAGAAAAACTATATCTAACCAATATAAAACATATTATCATCCAGCTTATTTATGTTGTAATTAGTATATATAACATGTAATATTTTCGCCTTTTCACCATTTTCTTTTATTTTTATTTGTTTAAAACAATATAAAATTTTCTTCTCTCTTGGCTATGACCGATATTTAATTTTTTCTCTAAGGCTTTGCATATGTGTTCGCAGGGATGGAAAATTCCTCCCCTACAACACATAAGCCTCCATGAAAATTGGACCCTTTTCTTTGATATCTACAGAAAGCTACTTAAAGCTCTCTTGTACTATATATCTTCATAGACATATGTACTCAACTAATTAATACGTTATTTACGAACTTGAACGCAAATATTTCCGTATTTATATTGTAATTAAATTCCATCAAACGTTGTGTAATTTTTTGATTAATGATATAGGATTTTAATTACCTTCATTTTTGTGGTAACCCCCTTGGTTCTGATCGAGGTGTTGAGTTTCACAATTTAATTGGTCTTTCCATTGCAAACCTAGACTTAAATGAATTCTCTGGATGAGCTAACTTTCCTATTGTAATTATTCTGATTCCCTGCACCCTAACAAAGTCGTAGTTAAACGCTGATAAAAGATATTATACATGTTTATTTGGACAGGTAATTAAATATAACTCAAATGGTTAATTGTTAGTAAATTTGATTTTGGTAAACTTTTGTGTCTGTGTGGCGCCACTCCTTTATGATTCTGCTGCTATAAGGTACATGTAAAGATTGATTTAGTAGGTTAATGTAATTAGTTAATTGCATATTTGACGAACTCGGAATAGCCCATTTGCTGGCATAATTTGGCTCCAAATCCTCCTGCAAGTAAACGAGATGATCGTGAGTCAACAAGAAATTTGCACAATCCTTTGACACGGCTCTTTGATTGATACCTAAGTTATCGCGTCCCAAAAAGCCTTCCACGTCATCATGTACTGCCTTCAAGTTTCCCCTCGGGTCTCGAAACCCCCAAATTCCGACTCCTCCTTGGACTACAATTTACTTAGAGCGAACCGGTTTCGTCCTATATACAATCATATACTCACGGTTGGTGTGGACTTACGGGTCGTGAATCCTCATTCCACGTTTAAAAGAAAATGCGAGAGTGGTCTATAAGACCTAAAATGCAAGCTGTATGCAGGTCCGCATTCTCCAGTAAACAGTACATACGAATAAATATATGTATACATACAGTTTGGGAAAGGTTTATAACTCACAATACGAGGCTATCTACCTCGCATTCCGAGCTCGGATCTCGCACGAAGAGTTCTGCGAAACTCTAGGATTGGTAACCGAATATATACGTAAGAATAAGGTTATACTAATAAATACTAGTAGAATAAGATATTATTTGATAGTTTGTTTTGGAGAGCTATCGAACTCCAGGCTTTTTGTTTGGTTTTGACGTTTTTATTTAAGAGAATCGTCATCTCTATTTGGTTTGGTTAATGGTCTTGTTGTAGGAGCGACCACTGCCTCCTGTTTGATGAGCTGTATTTGTTTTAAATTTTACCTCCAGGTTTCAACATTAATTTTGTTCATCCTATCCCGTGATTTTCCAATTGTTTCAAGTGGTTGATTGCCACATTAGAGAGTACTCGACTCTCAAATGTCTCAGGCAACTGATGGGGTTCTGTATGAGCACCCAATCAATAATATTCAAATGTTTCGTATAATTATTCGATATAATCCTACTAACCCGTGATTTTTCAATTGTCGATTGTGAATGATAGGTATTTGAGAGCACGCATCTTCCAGCTGTTTCGGGTAATTAATAAAAATCTATGCGACTATCTAATCAATGATATTTAAATGTTTCATGTAATTTTTTGATATAAATCTGGCTAACCCGTGATTTTTCAATTGTCGTTTGTGATTGATAAGTATTTGAGAACACGCATCTTCCAGCTGTTTCGGGTAATTAATAAAATCCTTTGTGACTAACTAATTATGGCCAAGGTCGTTTCCAAACTATGCGGTTGACCCAATTCTCCAGTGATCCCTTGTTTTATCAACAAATTTAACAATGTAAACATCTCATCTGACCCACTAACCCAGATGTGAGATTGTTTATTTTAAAATATCTCGCGCTCTCTTTGTGATTCAGTTTTGTTACCGTTTATTGTGCATAGTTAATTTAAATATTTTTAATTCCTTTATTGAAGTTAAACTATTTTTCATTTTCCGAATTTAGTAAATTTACTAGGTTAAATGAAGAATAAATATAAATATATATTTAAGTACACATATCTCTATTGTCAAAATATGTTAAATAAGAGTACATATATTTATAAATAAATATAAAATATATGATTCTACATAGTCTGGAATATTAATAAATACATATTTTCTTTTTCAATAATATAGATATGTCCTCGGGTAGGTATTAAAAAATCGCTACCATTTCGATGCTTCGATTAATAAATAAAATACATATATATAATTACATTACTCATATATATATTCTTTATATACAATATTTTACTTTACTTTTATATATATATATATACAAATATTCAATATACATATATTAATGTGTAATTCTTTGTTTTGTTGTTTTAATTTAATATTCAATTGATATACTTCCACTTCACAGCCCTTCTGTGTCTCCTGGGACCTGAAAATTATTTATAAAAGGAAAACTCACCCCAATCAAGGTATTTCCGGTTGGGTGTACACAACAACCTTGATGAAGAAAAACTACCTAATTAACTGAATTTTCCAACTAATTTCAAAATAAATCTTTTCGACTATTTATTCCTATTTAATATTTTATTCTCGCTTGAATCATATAAATTAGCTGATATTTAATTTTTCTTCCGAACGAAATCCTAATCCAGAAAACCCGTTGATTTAATAACACCTTTCTAGTTTAGGCTTTTGAATGATAGCTGTTTCAAATTCTTTTCGAAATGATAGACTGATGATTAAAATTCCGGTTAGAACGACAAACACTTTTAACACTGTCGCTATACGCACGATGGATTTTAATTGAACAATTTATTAATTCTAAATTTCTTTTTATATATTTTTATAAGAAAATTTTTTCCGAATTGCGCAGACTTTTAATTATCTCGATTCTTAATAAATTAGTTTCTTTTCCGAACTATTACTTTTAGAACAAAGGTTTGAGCATTTGTTGTTATTTCTTTTCGAACTGTCTAGATTGTGTTTATTTTAAACTAAGACGTAAATATTTATTATTAATAATTTTAAACAAAATTATAATCTATTTTTAAATATCAATCCGCGATCACGTTCACTTTAGTTTAACGATAACAAACTCTTAAATTTAATTTGAATGTTTTCACTTTGAATGAAATAATTATTTTTTAAAATTTTAATTAATTCACAATTCACTTTTAGCACTTCCCACTTTACATTTTTAAGCACTGAATTTAATATCTATCTTTTTTTTTAACACTGTTTGATTAAATTAAACAGACTTATTAAAATTTTACTGATTTTAGCACTTGTACTCTTTCCGAAATTCTCTAAGTCCAGGGGCTTATTCAAAATTTAACACTTAAAGATTTTTCACTGTTAATCCTACCAAAAAACGTAGTACTGCCACGTAACAACTTTTCAAATCCTCGGCGCGACTGTCCCCAAAACTGGTGTGTACCGTCACTTTATACCCTTCTCAGATTCCAAAAGACGTATCTGAATTTCCTTTGGTAATCAATTCTATCTTTTACCAACTCGCAAATCCGAACATCCCTCCCATCAATATCGATTGTGCTTCCATAAGATGTTCTGCTTTCCGGCTCTAGGCGGTGGTCAGTTTCCATCTCACAAATCAAAATCGATAGGGTCCGAATCGGGTAAGTCTGTGTTAATCGCCCAAGCTCCCTTTGTCCTCTGTTCATACAAAAATGTAGTTAAAATCTCATGATTTTGCGTTCCTTTTTTTTCTCAATTCGCGATAGGTCCGTCCTCAATAACATATATACAGATCTCAATTTTATGCATCTCGTGCGAAAATTGTTTAAATCCATGTCGAAATCTTTACTACGCATTTTTGAATTTCGATTTGTTTAAATTCTACTTAATTTTATTGTTACTTATATGAGCTTTTCCATTTCCACCCGTACTTTTTATCTCCCTGTCGCAGATTTGAGTTTTTCCTTTATCTTTGAATTTTATTTTTATCCGCGACGTTTTCTTGCACAATTTCTTCTTGATTCTTATGTCATTTCTCATAACTCTTATAATTACTCATTTTCCAAGTCGTATTTATTAATTTCACGGATAAATTCGAATTGTATCGCTTTTCTCCACATGGATCATTTCCTATCTCCGTTCTTTACCCTTCCTTTTATCTTTTCTTCACTTTTCCCGATGTGTGTGGTCTGCTGGGAAATTTCATACATCATTTATTATTAATTAATATATAGTTTTCCACACTTCTATGGGAGATATACCTAATTAGACTCTGGGATATCTGTCATTTTTATTGTCTGACCCAATCTCCGCCCATTCTCCATCCCTCACTTACAAGATTTCACATAAATTATACGTCTGGACATATGTTTACGCCTCAGATTTTATGTACTATGGTCGTAAATTTTATTTAATTTCAAACCTATTAATTTTAATCTCTTTTGCCTAATCTAAATACTTCATAAGCCCAACGTTAAAGTTAATCGCTTTTCTAATCGTTTATTACCTTAACGTAAATAAAAATCATGTTCGGATTTCGATTGTTTATCCTTCAAAATATACATGAGACCGCCAACCTTTTATCTTGTTTCGATCCCTCTGTAATATTGTTTAGTTCCAATATCTATCTAACCTACTAATCATGTAAAATGTCTACTTTTCCTGAATCTAATCTATCGCTTTATGTTTAGTTTTACTGTCTTCTTCTGATACTCGATTTTCACGTCCCTAGGACCTTCGTAGCAGTCCAAAATCTCTGTATTATCCTTCCATTCGATCGCCGCACTTTTCTAAAATGTGTATTTTTTTTGCGAGATTTTTCATTCAAAATTGATTTACCAATATGTCCGTTTCATCTTAAATTGATAACGATTAATTTCCATTGTTTCCAACACTCACTCCTCTCTTTAGTACGATTT
This sequence comes from Hesperophylax consimilis, assembly GCF_061612785.1. Lineage (NCBI taxonomy): Eukaryota > Metazoa > Arthropoda > Insecta > Trichoptera > Limnephilidae > Hesperophylax > Hesperophylax consimilis. Next base: position 11,348,378 of record NC_142857.1, read on the forward strand.
TTATCGAACATGACACCCTCCTTCTATCATAAATAATTGCACTACAGTTGAAATTCCGCCAGTAACTTTCCTTCGCTTTTCCCGTCCTTTTTTTATACTATCACGTTTATAATTTTTTTCATTGCATTTTTGTGTGTGCGCTTTACAACTTGTAAAACTTCCAAGCACCCGATTTCAATGGTTCGATACCCCATAAATGTCTCAGTTATTGTAAACATTCCCAGGAGTTTGTCACCTTGAAAGTCGATGTTGACCCTAAAGTGCGTTCACCTCTAATTTCTGTGAGAATCGAAATGTCGTTAATTATCTTTTTTATTGCAAGATCCACAGTTCATTCCTTTGTCTGTATTTGATGTACGCCTCTCCGTTCACTGATTGGTTACTCAGATTCAGATCTATTGGTTGACAAAATTCAATATTTATTTTTAGGCCTAGGAAAGGGGAAGTACCATCGTCCTAGACGATTTTACGACCTCTCTGCTTTCGTCCCGGAACCTTGATTTAATTTCAACTATTACAGGTGTCTACTGCAAGCAAGCTGGATCAATTCTTTCTCCGCCCGATGTCGTTAGCATGTCCGATTTCATAAATAATTTGCATATTTTCTTGCAGCTATGGTTTATCTGTTTTTTTTCTTTTCACTGTGATTTAAAGCCTTTCATCACAAACATCACTAGTGCTCTACTTATCACCAACAATTTTTTTTTTTTTTTTGTAACTTTTAACAAAAAGAAATTGAAGTATATTTACTTTAACTATTTCCATCAATATACTTACTATTCTAATTATTGCTCTCCTAGCTCTATCATAAAAACAACTAAAATATGTATTAAATATCTTATCTTACAGCTAAACCATTCTGAAACACACACAATTACTACCATCCTTATTCCAATCTCAAGTCTTTTAATATCTTTTGAGAATCAAGTATATAATCTAATTATCACTACTTTCCTGGCAACTTTTTATATGAGTCATAGCAATAATAATTATATGTGTACTCAATATAAATTCTTACACTCCGAACTAGATTCCTCTGCTTCTATCATAATAACCTTAAAAAATGTCTTATTTCATATTGTATTGCTCAATATTATCACCATACAAAGAAATAAGAAAACAATTTTTGTCATAAAAAATGAGTGATATAGGGAATAAACAACTATGTACAAGTAGGCATGTGTATATGTGTGTATGTATGTATGCATACATATATATATGTGTATGTATGTATGTATACATATATATTTGTATATATTTGTATATCTTTGTATAAATATGTATGCATCTATAAATATGAATAAGTGTGTGTGTGGATGTATGCGTGTACACGCGTATTTACGCGCTCATACATGCATGTACACTTACACAACCAGAAAAGAGAGTTATGTATTTGATCTTTTCCTGCATAATAGCATGTCTTAGACTTCTAAATTTTTTATTTTTTTGTTTTTCTTTTATTTTTATTTCTTCTTTATTCTTTTTATTTTCCTTTTTTTTTGTCTTCTGCTTTCTACTTTAACATTTTTATATTTTCTATTTCCATTATAATTCATTCTAATATAATCTTTCATACTTTAAACATGTATAAATATTTAATTCATATGTTAACACTAGACCTCACATACTAACTATATACCATTGGTCGCCACGAGACAGGCAGTCGCCTAGTGTGGTGATTTAATGTATCACATGTAAGAAAATGTATTATTGTATTATCATGTATTCTATAAATAAATAAAAATTTGTTTCGGACGATGATTCTTATCACCATTCCAAATTTTTCAGTCCATTTGGTACCTTAGAACCTGAAAAAATGGTTTCTAAAGTTCGAACCCAAGTCTGAAATTAGTGCTTATAGGAATGATGATTTTTCTAAAATGACAATGTTTTGCAGTTTTTGATTCTTAATTTGTTTCGGACGATGATTCTTATCACCATTCCAAATTTTTCAGTCCATTTTGTACCATAGAACCTGAAAAAATTGTTTCTAAAGTTCGAACCCAAGTCTGAAATTAGTGCTTATAGGAATGATGATTTTTCTAAAAATACAATTTAATGCAGATTTTGATTGTTTTTTTCGTTTCAAACCTTGATTCTTATCACCGTTCCAAAATTTTAATCCTTTTGGTACCATAGAACCAAAAAAAATGGCTTCTAAAGCTCGAACCCAAGTCTGAAATTAGCGTCCACAAAAATAATGGTTTTTGTAAATATACAACTTTCTAAAGATTTTGATACTTATTTCGTTTCGGACGATGATTTTTATCACCATTCCGAAATTTCAGTCCGTTTGGAACAATAGAGCCTGAAAAAACTGCTTTTAAAGTTTGAACCCAAGTTCGAAATTAGAGTCCATAAAAAAATGATTTTTCTAAAAATACAAGTAAATGCAGATTTTGATTATTATTTCGTTTCAAACCATGATTCTTATCACCATTCCAAAATTTCAGTCCTTTTGGTACCATAGAACCTGAAAAAATGGTTTCTAAAGTTCGAACCCAAGTCTGAAATTAGTGCTTATAGGAAGGATGATTTTTCTAAAATGACAATGTTTTGCAGTTTTTGATACTTAATTTGTTTCGGACGATGATTCTTATCACCACTCCAAATTTTTCAGTCCATTTGGTACTATGTTCTGGTTCTATGAACCAGAAAAAATTGTTTCTAAAGTTCGAACCCAAGTCAGAAATTAGTGCTTATAGGAATGAAGATTTTTCTAAAATAACAATTTTTTGCAGTTTTTGATTCTTAATTTGTTTCGGACGATGAATCTTATCACCATTCCAAAATTTCAGTCCGTTTGAAACAATAGAGCCTAAAAAAACTGTTTCTGAAGTTCGAACCCAAGTTTGAAATTAGAGTCCATAAAATTATGAATTTTCTAAAAATACAAATTTATAAGGATTTTGATACTTATTTCGTTTCGGACGATGATTCTTATCACCATCTCAAAATTTCAGTCCGTTTTGAACCATAGAACCTGAAAAAATGGTTTCTAAAGTTCGAACCCAAGTCTGAAATTAGTGCTTATAGGAATGATGATTTTTCTAAAATGACAATGTTTTGCAGTTTTTGATACTTTATTTGTTACGGACGATGATTCTTATCACCATCTCAAAATTTCAGTCCGTTTTGAACCATAGAACCTGAAAAAATGGTTTCTAAAGTTCGAACCCAAGTCTGAAATTAGTGCTTATAGGAATGATGATTTTTCTAAAATGACAATGTTTTGCAGTTTTTGATACTTTATTTGTTACGGACGATGATTCTTATCACCATTCCAAAATTTCAGTCCGTTTGAAACAATAGAGCCTAAAAAAACTGTTTCTGAAGTTCGAACCCAAGTTTGAAATTAGAGTCCATAAAATTATGAATTTTCTAAAAATACAAATTTATAAGAATTTTGATACTTATTTTGTTTCGGACGATGATTCTTATCACCATTCCAAATTTTTCAGTCCATTTGGTACCATAGAACCTGAAAAAAATTTTTCTAAAGTTCGAACCCAAGTCTGAAATTAGTGCTTATAGGAATGATGATTTTTCTAAAAATACAACTTTATGCAGATTTTGATTGTTTTTTTCGTTTCAAACCTTGATTCTTATCACCGTTCCAAAATTTTAATCCTTTTGGTACCATAGAACCTAAAAAAATGGCTTCTAAAGCTCGAACCCAAGTCTGAAATTAGCGTCCACAAAAATAATGGTTTTTGTAAATATACAACTTTCTAAAGATTTTGATACTTATTTCGTTTCGGACGATGATTTTTATCACCATTACGAAATTTCAGTCCGTTTGGAACCATAGAGCCTGAAAAACAGTTTCTAAAGTTCAAACCCAAGGCTGAAATAAGCGTCCATAAAAATAATGATTTTTCTTATATACAACTTTATGCAGATTTAGATATTTTTTTTCGTTACAAACCATGATTCTTATCACCATTCCAAAATTTTAGTCCTTTTGGTACCATAGAACCTGAAAAAATGGTTTGTAAAGTTCGAACCCAAGTCTGAAATTAGTGTTTATAGGAATGATGATTTTTCTAAAATGACAATATTTTGCAGATTTTGATACTTATTTCGTTTTGGACGATGAATCTTATAACCATTCCAATATTTCAGTCCGTTTGAATCAATAGAGCCTGAAAAATCTGCTTTTAAGGTTCGAACACAAGTTCGAAATAAGAGTCCATAAAAAAAATGATTTTTCAAAAAAAAAAGTAAATGCAGATTTTGATTATTATTTCGTTTCAAACCATGATTCTTATCACCATTCAAAAATTTCAGTCCTTTTGGTACCATAGAACCTGAAAAAATGGTTTCTAAAATTCGAACCCAAGTCTGAAATTAGTGCTTATAGGAATGATGATTTTTCTAAAATGACAATGTTTTGCAGTTTTTGATTCTTAATTTGTTTCTGACGATGATTCTTATCACCATTCCAAATTTTTCAGTCCATTTGGTACCATAGAACCTGAAAAAATTGTTTCTAAAGTTCGAACCCAAGTCTGAAATTAGTGCTTATAGGAATGATGATTTTTCTAAAAATACAACTTTATGCAGATTTTGATTGTTTTTTTCGTTTCAAACCTTGATTCTTATCACCGTTCCAAAATTTTAATCCTTTTGGTACCATAGAACCTAAAAAAATGGTTTCTAAAATTCGAACCCAAGTCTGAAATTAGCGTCCACAAAAATAATGGTTTTTGTAAATATACAACTTTCTAAAGATTTTGATACTTATTTCGTTTCGGACGATGATTTTTATCACCATTCCGAAATTTCAGTCCGTTTGGAACAATAGAGCCTGAAAAAACTGCTTTTAAAGTTTGAACCCAAGTTCGAAATTAGAGTCCATAAAAAAAATGATTTTTCTAAAAATACAACTTTATGCAGATTTTGATTGTTTTTTTCGTTTCAAACCATGATTCTTATCACCGTTCCAAAATTTTAATCCTTTTGGTACCATAGAACCTAAAAAAATGGCTTCTAAAGTTCGAACCCAAGTCTGAAATTAGCGTCAACAAAAATAATGGTTTTTGTAAATATACAACTTTCTAAAGATTTTGATACTTATTTCGTTTCGGACGATGATTTTTATCACCATTCCAAAATTTCAGTCCGTTTGGAACCATAGAGCCTGAAAAAACAGTTTCTAAAGTTCAAACCCAAGGCTGAAATAAGCGTCCATAAAAATAATGATTTTTCTAAAAATACAACTTTATGCAGATTTCGATTATTATTTCGTTTCAAACCATGATTCTAATCACCATTCCAAAATTTCAGTCCGTTTTGAACCATAGAACCTGAAAAAATGGTTTCTAAAGTTCGAACCCAAGTCTGAAATTAGTTCTTAAAGGAATGATGATTTTTCTAAAATGACAATGTTTTGCAGTTTTTGATACTTAATTTGTTTCGGACGATGAATCTGATCACCATTCCAAAATTTCAGTCCGTTTGAAACAATGGAGCCTAAAAAAACTGTTTCTGAAGTTCGAACCCAAGTTTGAAATTAGAGTCCATAAAATTATGAATTTTCTAAAAATACAAATTTATAAGGATTTTGATACTTATTTCGTTTCGGACGATGATTTTTATCACCATTCCAAAATTTCAGTCCGTTTGGAACCATAGAGCCTGAAATAACAGTTTCTAAAGTTCAAACCCAAGGCTGAAATAAGCGTCCATAAAAAAAATGATTTTTCTAAAAATACAAGTAAATGCAGATTTTGATTATTATTTCGTTTAAAACTATGATTCTTATCCATTCCAAAATTTCAGTCCTTTTGGTACCATAGAACCTGAAAAAATGGTTTCTTAAGTTCGAACCCAAGTCTGAAATTAGTGCTTATAAGAATGATGATTTTTCTAAAATGACAATGTTTTGCAGTTTTTGATACTTAATTTGTTTCGGACGATGATTCTTATCACCATTCCAAAATTTTCAGTCCATTTGGTACCATAGAACCTGAAAAAAATGGTTTCTAAAGTTCGAACCCAAGTCTGAAATTAGTGCTTATAGGAATGAAGATTTTTCTAAAATAACAATTTTTTGCAGTTTTTGATACTTAATTTGTTTCGGTCGATGAATCTTATCACCATTCCGAAATTTCAGTCCGTTTGAAACAATAGAGCCTAAAAAAACTGTTTCTGAAGTTTGAACCCAAGTTTGAAATTAGAGTCCATAAAATTATGAATTTTCTAAAAATACAAATTTATAAGAATTTTGATACTTATTTTGTTTCGGACGATGATTCTAATCACCATTCCAAAATTTCAGTCCGTTTTGAACCATAGAACCTGAAAAAATGGTTTCTAAAGTTCGAACCCAAGTCTGAAATTAGTTCTTTAAGGAATGATGGTTTTTCTAAAATGACAATGTTTTGCAGTTTTTGATACTTAATTTGTTTTGGACGATGATTCTTATCACCATTCCAAAATTTCAGTCCGTTTGGAACCATAGAGCCTGAAAAAACAGCTTCTAAAGTTCAAACTCAAGGCAGAAATTAGCGTCCATAAAAATAATGATTTTTCTAAAACTACAACTTTATGCAGATTTTGATTGTTTTTTTCGTTTCAAACCATGATTCTTATCACCGTTCCAAAATTTTAATCCTTTTGGTACCATAGAACCTAAAAAAATGGCTTCTAAAGTTCGAACCCAAGTCTGAAATTAGCGTCAACAAAAATAATGGTTTTTGTAAATATACAACTTTCTTAAGATTTTGATACTTATTTCGTTACGGACGATGATTTTTATCACCATTCCAAAATTTCAGTCCGTTTGGAACCATAGAGCCTGAAAAAACAGTTTCTAAAGTTCAAACCCAAGGCTGAAATAAGCGTCCATAAAAAAAAGATTTTTCTAAAAATACAAGTAAATGCAGATTTTGATTATAATTTCGTTTAAAACCATGATTCTTATCCATTCCGAAATTTCAGTCCTTTTGGTACCATAGAACCTGAAAAAATGGTTTCTAAAGTTCGAACCCAAGTCTGAAATTAGTGCTTATAGGAATGATGATTTTTCTAAAATGACAATGTTTTGCAGTTTTTGATACTTAATTTGTTTCGGACGATGATTCTTATCACCATTCCAAAATTTTCAGTCCATTTGGTACCATAGAACCTGAAAAAAATGGTTTCTAAAGTTCGAACCCAAGTCTGAAATTAGTGCTTATAGGAATGAAGATTTTTCTAAAATAACAATTTTTTGCAGTTTTTGATACTTAATTTGTTTCGGTCGATGAATCTTATCACCATTCCAAAATTTCAGTCCGTTTGAAACAATAGAGCCTAAAAAAACTGTTTCTGAAGTTTGAACCCAAGTTTGAAATTAGAGTCCATAAAATTATGAATTTTCTAAAAATACAAATTTATAAGAATTTTGATACTTATTTTGTTTCGGACGATGATTCTAATCACCATTCCAAAATTTCAGTCCGTTTTGAACCATAGAACCTGAAAAAATGGTTTCTAAAGTTCGAACCCAAGTCTGAAATTAGTTCTTTAAGGAATGATGATTTTTCTTAAATGACAATGTTTTGCAGTTTTTGATACTTAATTTGTTTCGGACGATGATTCTTATCACCATTCCAAAATTTCAGTCCGTTTGGAACCATAGAGCCTGAAAAAACAGCTTCTAAAGTTCAAACCCAAGGCTGAAATAAGCGTCCATAAAAATATTGATTTTTCTTATAATACAACTTTATGCAGATTTTGATATTTTTTTTCATTTCAAACCATGATTCTTATCACCATTCCAAAATTTTAGTCCTTTTGGTACCATAGAACCTGAAAAAATGGTTTGTAAAGTTCGAACCCAAGTCTGAAATTAGTGTTTATAGGAATGATGGTTTTTCTAAAATGACAACATTTTGCAGATTTTGATACTTATTTCGTTTCGGACGATGAATCTTATAACCATTCCAAAATTTCAGTCCGTTTGAATCAATAGAGCCTGAAAAATCTGCTTTTAAATTTCGAACCCAAGTTCGAAATAAGAGTCCATAAAAAAAATGATTTTTCAAAAAATTCAAGTAAATGCAGATTTTTATTATAATTTCGTTTCAAACCATGATTCTTATCACCATTCCAAAATTTCAGTCCTTTTGGTACCATAGAACCTGAAAAAATGGTTTCTAAAATTCGAACCCAAGTCTGAAATTAGAGCTTATAGGAATGATGATTTTTCTAAAATGACAATGTTTTGCAGTTTTTGATACATAATTTGTTTCGGACGATGATTCTTATCACCATTCCAAAATTTTCAGTCCATTTGGTACCATAGAACCTGAAAAAATTGTTTCTTAAGTTCGAACCCAAGTCTGAAATTAGTGCTTATAGGAATGATGATTTTTCTAAAAATAAAACTTTATGCAGATTTTGATTGTTTTTTTCGTTTCAAACCTTGATTCTGATCACAGTTCCAAAATTTTAATCCTTTTGGTATCATAGAACCTAAAACAATGGCTTCTTAAGTTCGAACCCAAGTCTGAAAGTAGCGTCCACAAAAATAATGGTTTTTGTAAAAATACAACTTTCTAAAGATTTTGATACTTATTTCGTTTCGGACGATGATTTTTATCACCATTCCAAAATTTCAGTCCATTTGGAACCATAGAGCCTGAAAAAACAGTTTCTAAAGTTCAAACCCAAGGCTGAAATAAGCGTCCATAAAAATAATGATTTTTCTTATAATACAACTTTATGCAGATTTTGATATTTTTTTTCGTTTCAAACCATGATTCTTATCACCATTCCAAAATTTTAGTCCTTTTGGTACCATAGAACCTGAAAAAATGGTTTGTAAAGTTCGAACCCAAGTCTGAAATTAGTGTTTATAGGAATGATGATTTTTCTAAAATGACAACATTTTGCAGATTTTGATACTTATTTCTTTTCGGACGATGAATCTTATAACCATTCCAAAATTTCAGTCCGTTTGAAATAATAGAGCCTGAAAAAACTGCTTTTAAAGTTTGAACCCAAGTTCGAAATTAGAGTCCATAAAAAAAATGATTTTTCTAAAAATACAAGTAAATGCAGATTTTAATAATTATTTCGTTTCAAACCATGATTCTTATCACCATTCCAAAATTTCAGTCCTTTTGGTACCATAGAACCTGAAAAAATGGTTTCTAAAGTTCGAACCCAAGTCTGAAATTAGTGCTTACAGGAATGATGATTTTTCTAAAATGACAATGTTTTGCAGTTTTTGATACTTATTTCGTTTCGGACGATGATTCTTATCACCATTCCAAAATTTTCAGTCCATTTGGTACCATAGAACCTGAAAAAATTGTTTCTAAAGTTCGAACCCAAGTCTGAAATTAATGCTTATAGGAATGAAGATTTTTCTAAAATAACAATTTTTTGCAGTTTTTGATACTTAATTTGTTTCGGACGATGAATCTTATCACCATTCCAAAATTTCAGTCCGTTTGAAACAATAGAGCCTAAAAAAACTGTTTCTGAAGTTTGAACCCAAGTTTGAAATTAGAGTCCATAAAAATAATGAATTTTCTAAAAATACAAATTTAAAAGATTTTGATACTTATTTCGTTTTGGACGATGATTCTTATCACCATTCCAAAATTTCAGTCCGTTTGGAACCATAGAACCTGAAAAAATGGTTTTTATAGTTCGAACCCAAGTCTGAAATTAGTGCTTATAGGAATGATGATTTTTCTAAAATGACAATGTTTTGCAGTTTTTGATTCTTAATTTGTTTCGGACGATGATTCTTATCACCATTCCAAATTTTCGAACCCAAGTCTGAAATTAGTGCTTATAGGAATGATGATTTTTCTAAAATGACAATTTTTTGCAGTTTTTGATACTTATTTTGTTTCGGATGATGATTTTTATCACGATTCCAAAATTTCAGTCCGTTTGGTACAATAGAGCCTGAAAAACTGCTTTTAAAATTCGAACACAAGTTTGAAATTCGAGTCCATAAAAATAATGATTTTTCTAAAAATACAACTTAATACAGATTTTTATAGCTATCTCGTTTCAAACCATGATTCTTATCACCATTCCAAAATTTCAGTCCTTTTGGTACCAAGAATCTGAAAAAATTGCTTCTAAATTTCGAACCCAAGTCTGAAATTAGTGCTTATAGGAATGATGACTTTTCTAAAATGACAATTTTTTGCATTTATTTATACTTAATTTGTTTCGGACGAAGATTTTTATCAGCATTCTGAAATTTCAGTCCTTTTGGTACCATAGAACCTGAAAAAATGGCTTCTTAAGTTTGAACCCAAGTCTGAAATTAGCGTCCATAAAAATAATGATTTTTCTTAAAATACAACTTTATAAAAATTTTAATACTTATTTCGATTCAAACCATGATTCTTATCACCATTCCGAAATTTCAATCCTTTTGGTACCATAGAACCTGAAAAAAAGGCTTCTAAAGTTCGAACCCAAGTCTGAAATTAGCATCCATAAAAATAAGGATTTTTGTAAAAATTAAAAAAAGTCTGAAATCAGTGCTTATAGGAATGATGATTTTTCTAAAATGACAACTTTTTGCAGTTTTTTATACTTATTTTGTTTCGGACGATGATTTTTATCACGATTCCAAAATTTCAGTCCGTTTGAAACAATAGAGCCTGAAAAAACTTCTTCTAAAATTCGAACACAAGTTTGAAATTAGAGTCCATAAAAATAATGATTTTTCTAAAAATACAACTTAATACAGATTTTTATAGCTATCTCGTTTCAAACCATGATTCTTATCACCATTCCAAAATTTCAGTCCTTTTGGTACCAAGAACCTGAAAAAATTGCTTCTAAATTTCGAACCCAAGTCTGAAATTAGTGCTTATAGGAATGATGACTTTTATAAAATGACAATTTTTTGCAGTTTTTTATACTTAATTTGTTTCGGACGATGATTTTTATCACCATTCCAAAATTTCAGTCCTTTTGGTACCATAGAACCTGAAAAATGGCTTCTTAAGTTTGAACCCAAGTCTGAAATTAGCGTCCATAAAAATAATGATTTTTCTTAAAATACAACTTTATAAAAAATTTAATACTTTTTTCGATTCAAACCATGATTCTTATCACCATTCCGAAATTTCAATCCTTTTGGTACCATAGAACCTGAAAAAAAGGCTTCTAAAGTTCGAACCCAAGTCTGAAATTAGCGCCCATAAAAATAAGGATTTTTGTAAAAATACAACTTTATAAAGTTTTTGATACTTATTTTGTTTCGGACGTTGATTCTTATAACCATTCCAAAATTTTGGTTCCATACAATTCTGATATAAAGGCTTATTGGAATGATGATTTTTCTAAAATTTACACCTAATAAAGATTTTGTGACAGATTTCATTTACGACCGTGATTCTGATAACGATTCCATAATTGCAGAACGTTTGGTACCATAAAACCTGAAAAAATTGCATTTAAAATTCGAACCTTAGTCTGAAATTAGTGCTTATAGGAATGATGACTTTTCTAAAATGAAAATTTTTTGCAGTTTTTGATGATACTTAATTTGTTTCGGACGATGATTCTTATCACCATTTCAAAATTTTCAGTCCTTTTGGTACCATAGATCCTGAGAAAACAGCTTCTTAAGTTCAAACCCAAGGCTGAAATTAGCGTCCATAAAAATAATGATTTTTCTAAAAATACAACTTTTTGCACATTTTGATAGTTTTTTTCATTTCAAACCATGATTTTTATCACCATTCCAAAATTTCAGTCCTTTTGGTACCATAGAACCTGAAAAAATGGTTTCTAAAGTTCGAACCCAAGTCTGAAATTAGTGCTTATAGGAATGATGATTTTTCTAAAATGACAACTTTTTGCAGATTTTGATACTTATTTCGTTTCAGTCCGTTTGGAACCCTAGATCCTGAAAAAGCAGCTTCTAAAGATCAAACCCAAGGCTGAAATTAGCGTCCATAAAAATAATGATTTTTCTAAAAATACAACTTTATGCAGATTTTGATTGTTTTTTTCGTTTTAAACCATTATTCTTATCACCGTTCCAAAATTTTAGTCCTTTTGGTACCATAGAACCTAAAAAAATGGCTTCTAAAGTTCGAACCCAAGTCTGAAATTAGCGTCCACAAAAATAATGGTTTTTGTAAATATACAACTTTATAAAGATTTTGATACTTATTTCGTTTTGGACGATGATTTTTATCACCATTCCAAAATTTCAGTCCGTTTGGAACCATAGAGCCTGAAAAAACAGTTTCTAAAGTTCAAAAAAAAAAATCATCTATGGACAAGTGAAAACAACAGCTGATTCTGACAGATCCATATTTAATGACAAAAGTAGTGAAATTTAAGCAAATTTAGCAAATAATCAAAGTTGAAACATATAAACTAGTGAAAAATTTATCAAAATAATAGTGTATTTCGTGGTGACAGTGCGAAACAACTTTACATATTGCCCTGAAAAATTACGCATAACGAATTCACTGTCATTGTAAACCACAACCACAGACAATTTATGTTTTTGATTTTTTTAATTTGTGAAGAGGTTTTTTTTGTCATAGACAAATAAGTTAAATTATTTTTAACTCAATAAGGGGTATTTCTGAACAACTGTAAGAAACCTACCTACAAACTAAGAAATAAATCAACCAAAATGTCTAAAACTCGCAAGGTTTGCAGTGCAAAGAAAGATACATCTTCACCTTTAGCAACCACGTCTGGCCCTATTGATTCACCGTTGGCGCATCAGTCAATGATTAACATTGACACTGACTCATTTATCAATTTTTTTGAGTCGAAACTTGAAATCATGCGCAATGAAAACAAGAAAGCAATTGACGCTGTTCAGTTAAAATTAGATGCGGTGTCTAACGAGTGGAAGGATCAATACACAAAAATTCTGGGATGTGTGAGCGTTCTCCAAGAAGAAAACTCAAACCTCCGGCAAGAAGTCCAGTCACTCCGAGATGCACAAGATGAGATGGAGCAGCGCAGCAAAATATGCAATGTAGACATCCATGGGATTCCCGAAGCAAAGGGCGAAAATTTGATGACATTAATAGAAAAAATAGGATCCAACATTAACGTCCCGCTTCCAAGTAGCTGTGTGGTTTCTGCGCATTGCGTCGCTCGCGGCCACTCCTCGCCCTCCAACCGTCCACGCAATATAGTCGTCCAGCTCTCCACAAAGCGACTTCGTGATGATGTCATCGCTGCAGCAAGGACTCGCCGCGGCCTTACCACGGAACAATTAGGATTTGGTGCTCCCACCACCAATTTTTATATAAATGAGCACCTTACATTGAAAAATAAAATCCTATTTGCCAAAACACGAGCCGCCGGAAAAGCTAACGGCTTTAAATACATATGGGTGCGGAACGGCAGTATTCTGGCGAAGAGGAACGATCTCTCTCGGGTTTTCACCATTCGCCGTGAAGGAGACCTTCAAAAGATAATCACACATGAAAACATGTGACTACAAACATGTTACTGCTGTCTTCGGTGTCCGCTTTCTCACAGTATTCTGTATCCTGTAATTTGTTTCTTTCAAAGCTACTTTATATTTTTGTTTACCGCGCAATATCCCTATAACTTTAAACCAATACCATGTTTCTCACATATTCATTCACATTCTAAAATGTCAACATATTTCACATTCCTTGATCTAATAAGTAGTCTATGTTTTTTATGTAATTTCGAAGCCTCATATGCCCTGCATAATGTATCACTCGTGCGATTGTGGAATATGTCAAACGGCACTCCTACTCTGGTAAAATGATCTCATCATCATCTATATCCGTTTATTACCAGAACTGTGGTGCTATTAGGACCAAAACCCAGGAGCTACTAATTAATGTATTATCGAATAACTACGACGTTATAGTTCTAGTTGAAACATGGCTTGTAGCAAGTATAAATACGGCTGAATTCATAGATTCGCGTTACACGGTGTTCCGACGTGATAGGGACCGTACACTCACTGGTAAAATGGACGGAGGCGGTGTGTTGGTAGCAGTGCGCAAGGAGCTTGCATCTTCCCGGCTCGATGACTGGGAAAATGGTCAAATCGAACAAATCTTCATTTCTATTCCGGTAAGGTCTTTCAATCTCATCATATGTGCAGTATACATACCTCCTGCCTCACAACCTACGGTCTATGATACGTTCTCCGAAAACCTGGAATCTGTATATTCATCACAACCAAATAATACTTTTTGTGTACTAGGAGATATGAATCTACCAACTCTGACTTGGTCATTTTCCGAAGACAGCAGTCAAGGTCTCGCCTCCTCAAATACGGCTGCATCGAAAACTTTGCTTCAAGCAATGTCATTGATGGACTTACTCCAATATAACTGTATACCAAACCATAATGAAAAATACTTAGACCTCGTATTCTACAGTCGCGAAACAAATGTTAAATATAGCAACAACCCTCTCCTCTCAGAGGATAGACACCACCCAGCCCTTGAATTTGATATATCCTTCGTAATTCAACCAAAAATCAAAAACAAAATACAGCGTAGGCGCAATTTCAGGAAAGCTAATTATGCTCAGATTAATGAGGACATTAATTGTATTGATTGGTTATCTGAAATCGCAAATTTACCAGCCGAAAAAGCAGTAGATCGATTCTATTTAAAAATAAACAGTGTAATTGATAAGCTTGTTCCAGTATTGGCACGACGAAATGACAAATTCCCCATATGGTTTACTCCAGAACTTATTAGGTTATCAAGGAAAAAAGATAAAGTCTGGCTCAAATGGAAGACATATAAAGGTCTTTCTGACTATCTTGAATTTTCCTTCTTACGTGCTACATACAAAAAATTGACTTATGAAACCCGAAGGTTATTTTTTGACAACATCGAAAGTTCATTGCAAAATAATATCAAAAGCTTTTGGTCATACATATCCTCATTGAAATCGTCTGATGGATACCCTGCTGCAATGTCCTTCGAAGGGCGCAAATCTAACGATGCCCAGGAAATTTGTGATATGTTCTCTGAATTCTTTAAGTCAACATTTGAACCTTCCTCTATCAATGACCCAATTATTAACATTGACCAACTCGAGGAAGTTCAGGACTCTGGACTTGCGCACATTCACACAATTAAACTAACGGAAAAAGAAGTGCAATCGAGTTTAAAATCGATAGACGTAAACAAGGGTGCGGGTCACGATGGAATACCGGCGTTTTTCCTTAGATCTGCTGCGTCGTCACTGTGTGTGCCGCTTGCCATAATATTTAATAAATGCCTGAGTGATGGGGTTTTCCCTGATAGGTGGAAGTTGGCCTATATTATACCGGTCCACAAGGGTGACTCGCGTCAAAGAGTGGAAAACTATAGGCCAATATCCATTCTCTCGGCGATCCCTAAACTATTGGAAAGACTTGTCCATGACAATATATATCCCCAGCTTGCTGCCAAAATTACTGAACAACAACACGGGTTTGTAAAAGGCAAATCTACCACGAGTAATTTACTTATTTACTCAAATTTCTTATTTGCTAGCATGGATCGAGGCCACCAGGTAGATGCAATATATTGCGATTTCAAAAAAGCTTTCGACAAGGTTGACCACCTTATTCTTATTAAAAAAATTATGTACAACGGAATTAGAGGAAATTTATTACGTTGGTTTATCTCATATTTAACAAAAAGACAACAAGCCGTATCATTACGAGGACAGACTTCTACATGGGAACCAGTTACTTCTGGCGTGCCACAGGGGTCAATCCTGGGTCCGCTGTTGTTTATTCTTTTTATTAACACTGTTACTAAATGTTTCATGCATTGTTTATATCTTTTGTACGCTGACGACATAAAAATATTTGCCATTGTTCGAAATTTAAACGATTGTCTTCTCATACAAAGCGACTTAGTAAGGTTCGAAACGTTTTGCAATGAAAACAAAATTTACCTCAGTTACAATAAATGTAAACAAATAAGTTTTACTAAAAATCACAACGCTATCAAACACAATTATTGTATTGGTAATTATTTACTCGAGCGCGTTTACTGTATAAGAGATCTAGGCGTACTTTTTGATTCCAAACTCCACTTCGATGCGCACATAGATAATATTGTGAATAAAGCTTACAGCATGCTAGGATTTGTCATCAGAAACAGCCGTGAATTTCGAAAACCTGAAACATATCTTCTTCTTTACCACACTCTGGTCCGTTCTCAACTTGAATACTGCACCTCCATATGGAATCCACTTTACGATATCTATAAAGAAAATATTGAAAATATTCAAAAGAAATTTCTGCGATGCCTCAATTACAGAATGAGCGCACCCAAACGTGGGTACATAAATATGCTCTCGAGTTATAACGTCTCCACTCTATCTAACCGGCGAAAATACCTTGATCTCATGACTCTGTATAAAATCTGTAACAACGTTATTGACTGTCCCGACTTACTGAAATTGATAAACTTCAAAGTACCACCCAGAGTAACAAAGCTTAACGACTTATTCCACATTAGCAGGACGCGTACAAATGCTGGTGTCAGGGATCCAATCAGAAGAATGTGCGAATCACTTAATCAGAATCAAAACCTCAAGGACTCTGACTTATTTTTTGATACACGCACTACTTTTAGTAGAAAAATGAAGACTGTTTTCCTACAAAGTTCAAAGTAAACAACTTAGACATACTTCGTTTAAATATATTTATATATTTTTTACTTTCTGTTTAACATTGTTTATCTATTTATATATATATATTTTTTGTTTTACCATCTAAATTTTTTCAAAAATAATTTGTGATTTCTTAAAAGGATATTGCGCATTTCTTTCATATCTCTATTTGTAAAATAATATTCTTATGTATATATTTTTCCCCTATTTATAAGTGAAAATATTTGTAAATGTTTTCTGCTGTTTAAGTTAATTCGTGAGAAATAGTTTGGATGCAGGTGAATTCTCTAGTTGATGTTTCGTATATATTTTTGTCAATTGATATCTGTATCTGTTTTTTCTCCTTAATAAAAAAAAAAAAAAAAAAAACCGAAGGCTGAAATTAGCGTCCATAAAAATAATGATTTTTCTTAAAATACAACTTCATAAAATTTTTAATACTTATTTCGATTCAAACCATGATTCTAATCACCATTCCGAAATTTCAATCCTTTTGGTACCATAGAACCTGAAAAAAAGGCTTCTAAAGTTCGAAGCCAAGTCTGAAATTAGCGTCCATAAAAATAAGGATTTTTGTAAAAATACAACTTTATAAAGTTTTTGATACTTATTTTGTTTCGGACGTTGATTCTTATAACCATTCCAAAATTTTGGTTCCATACAATTCTGATATAAGTGCTTATTGGAATGATGATTTTTCTATAATTTACACCTAATAAAGATTTTGTGACGGATTTCATTTAAGACCGTGATTCTTATAACGATTCCAAAATTACAGAACGTTTGGTACCATAAAACCTGAAAAAATTGCATTTAAAATTCGAACCTAGGTCTGAAATTAGTGCTTATAGGAATGATGACTTTTCTAAAATGAAAATTTTTTGCAGTTTTTGATGATACTTAATTTGTTTCGGACGATGATTCTTATCACCATTTCAAAATTTTCAGTCCTTTTGGTACCATAGAACCTGAAATAATAGTTTGTAAAGTTCGAACCCAAGTCTGAAATTAGTGTTTATAGGAATGATGATTTTTCTAAAATGACAACATTTTGCAGATTTTGATACTTATTTCGTTTCAGACGATGAATCTTATAACCATTCCAAAATTTCAGTCCGTTTGAGTCAAAAGAGCCTGAAAAATCTGCTTTTAAAGTTCGAACCCAAGTTCGAAATAAGAGTCCATAAAAAAAATGTTTTTTCAAAAAATACAGGTAAATGCAGATTTTGATTATTATTTCGTTTCAAACCATGATTCTTATCACCATTCCAAAATTTCAGTCCTTTTGGTACCATAGAACCTGAAAAAATGGTTTCTAAAGTTCGAACCCAAGTCTGAAATTAGTGCTTATAGGAATGATGATTTTTCTAAAATGACACCTTTTTGCAGATTTTGATACTTATTTCGTTTCGGACAGTTATTCTTATCACCATTTCAAAATTTCAGTCCGTTTGAATCAATAGAGCCTGAAAAAACTGCTTCTAAAGTTCGAACCCAAGGCTGAAATTAGCGTCCATTAAAATAATGATTTTTCTAAAAATACAACTTTATGCAGATTTTGATTGTTTTTTTCGTTTCAAACCATGATTCTTATCACCGTTCCAAAATTTTAGTCCTTTTGGTACCATAGAACCTAAAAAAATGGCTTCTAAAGTTCGAACCCAAGTCTGAAATTAGCGTCCACAAAAATAATGGTTTTTGTAAATATACAACTTTATAAAGATTTTGATACTTATTTCGTTTCGGACGATGATTTTTATCACCATTCCAAAATTTCAGTCCGTTTGGAACCATAGAGCCTGAAAAAACAGTTTCTAAAGTTCAAACCCAAGGCTGAAATTAGCGTCCATAAAAATAATGATTTTTCTAAAAATACACCTTTATGCCGATTTCGATAGTTTTTTTCGTTTCAAACCATGATTCTTATCACCATTCCAAAATTTCAGTCCTTTTGGTACCATACAACCTGAAAAATGGCTTCTAAAGTTCAAACCCAAGGCTGAAATAAGCGTCCATAAAAATAATGATTTTTCTAAAAATACAACTTTTTGCACATTTTGATAGTTTTTTCATTTCAAACCATGATTCTTATCACCATTCCAAAATTTCAGTCCTTTTGGTACCATAGAACCTGAAAAAATGGTTTCTAAAGTTCGAACCCAAGTCTGAAATTAGTGCTTATAGGAATGATGATTTTTCTAAAATGACACCTTTTTGCAGATTTTGATACTTATTTCGTTTCAGACAGTTATTCTTATCACCATTTCAAAATTTCAGTCCGTTTGAATCAATAGAGCCTGAAAAAACTGCTTCTAAAGTTCGAACCCAAGGCTGAAATTAGCGTTCATTAAAATAATGATTTTTCTAAAAATACAACTTTATGCAGATTTTGATTGTTTTTTTCGTTTCAAACCATGATTCTTATCACCGTTCCAAAATTTTAGTCCTTTTGGTACCATAGAACCTAAAAAATGGCTTCTAAAGTTCGAACCCAAGTCTGAAATTAGCGTCCACAAAAATAATGGTTTTTGTAAATATACAACTTTATAAAGATTTTGATACTTATTTCGTTTCGGACGATGATTTTTATCACCATTCCAAAATTTCAGTCCGTTTGGAACCATAGAGCCTGAAAAAACAGTTTCTAAAGTTCAAACCCAAGGCTGAAATTAGCGTCCATAAAAATAATGATTTTTCTAAAAATACACCTTTATGCCGATTTTGATAGTTTTTTTCGTTTCAAACCATGATTCTTATCACCATTCCAAAATTTCAGTCCTTTTGGTACCATACAACCTGAAAAATGGCTTCTAAAGTTCGAACCCAAGTCTGAAATTAGCGTCCATAAAAATAATGATTTTTCTAAAAATACAACTTTTTGCAGATTTTGATAGTTTTTTCATTTCAAACCATGATTCTTATCACCGTTCCAAAATTTTAGTCCTTTTGGTACCATAGAACCTAAAAAAATGGCTTCTAAATTTCGAACCCAAGTCTGAAATTAGCGTCCATAAAAATAATGATTTTTCTAAAAATACAACTTTTCGCAGATTTTGATAGTTTTTTCATTTCAAACCATGATTCTTATCACCGTTCCAAAATTTTAGTCCTTTGGTACCATAGAACCTAAAAAAATGGCTTCTAAATTTCGAACCCAAGTCTGAAATAAGCGTCCATAAAAATAAGGATTTTTGTAAAAATACATCTTTATAAAGATTTTGATCCTTATTTTGTTTCGGACACTGATTCTTATCACCATTTCAAAATTTCAGTCCGTTTGAAACAATAGAACCTGAAAAAATGGTTTCTAAAGTTCGAACCCAAGTCTGAAATTAGCGTCCATAAAAATAAGGATTTTTGTAAAAATACAACTTTATAAAGATTTTGATCCTTATTTTGTTTCGGACAGTTATTCTTATCACCATTTCAAAATTTCAGTCCGTTTGAAACAATAGAACCTGAAAAAATGGTATCTAAAGTTCGAACCCAAGTCTGAAATTAGCGTCCATAAAAATAAGGATTTTTGTAAAAATACTACTTTATAAAGATTTTGATCCTTATTTTGTTTCGGACAGTTATTCTTATCACCATTTCAAAATTTAAGTCCGTTTGAATCAATAGAGCCTGAAAAAACTGCTTCTAAAGTTCGAACCCAAGGCTGAAATCAGCGTCCATTAAAATAATGATTTTTCTAAAAATACAACTTTTTGCAGATTTTGATAGTTTTTTTCATTTCAAACCATGATTCTTATCACCATTCCAAAATTTCAGTCCTTTTGGTACCATAGAACCTGAAAAAATGGTTTCTAAAGTTCGAACCCAAGTCTGAAATTAGTGCTTATAGGAATGATGATTTTTCTAAAATGACACCTTTTTGCAGATTTTGATACTTATTTCGTTTCGGACAGTTATTCTTATCACCATTTCAAAATTTCAGTCCGTTTGAATCAATAGAGCCTGAAAAAACTGCTTCTAAAGTTCGAACCCAAGGCTGAAATTAGCGTTCATTAAAATAATGATTTTTCTAAAAATACAACTTTATGCAGATTTTGATTGTTTTTTTCGTTTCAAACCATGATTCTTATCACCGTTCCAAAATTTTAGTCCTTTTGGTACCATAGAACCTAAAAAATGGCTTCTAAAGTTCGAACCCAAGTCTGAAATTAGCGTCCACAAAAATAATGGTTTTTGTAAATATACAACTTTATAAAGATTTTGATACTTATTTCGTTTCGGACGATGATTTTTATCACCATTCCAAAATTTCAGTCCGTTTGGAACCATAGAGCCTGAAAAAACAGTTTCTAAAGTTCAAACCCAAGGCTGAAATTAGCGTCCATAAAAATAATGATTTTTCTAAAAATACACCTTTATGCCGATTTTGATAGTTTTTTTCGTTTCAAACCATGATTCTTATCACCATTCCAAAATTTCAGTCCTTTTGGTACCATACAACCTGAAAAATGGCTTCTAAAGTTCGAACCCAAGTCTGAAATTAGCGTCCATAAAAATAATGATTTTTCTAAAAATACAACTTTTTGCAGATTTTGATAGTTTTTTCATTTCAAACCATGATTCTTATCACCGTTCCAAAATTTTAGTCCTTTTGGTACCATAGAACCTAAAAAAATGGCTTCTAAATTTCGAACCCAAGTCTGAAATTAGCGTCCATAAAAATAATGATTTTTCTAAAAATACAACTTTTCGCAGATTTTGATAGTTTTTTCATTTCAAACCATGATTCTTATCACCGTTCCAAAATTTTAGTCCTTTGGTACCATAGAACCTAAAAAAATGGCTTCTAAATTTCGAACCCAAGTCTGAAATAAGCGTCCATAAAAATAAGGATTTTTGTAAAAATACATCTTTATAAAGATTTTGATCCTTATTTTGTTTCGGACACTGATTCTTATCACCATTTCAAAATTTCAGTCCGTTTGAAACAATAGAACCTGAAAAAATGGTTTCTAAAGTTCGAACCCAAGTCTGAAATTAGCGTCCATAAAAATAAGGATTTTTGTAAAAATACAACTTTATAAAGATTTTGATCCTTATTTTGTTTCGGACAGTTATTCTTATCACCATTTCAAAATTTCAGTCCGTTTGAAACAATAGAACCTGAAAAAATGGTATCTAAAGTTCGAACCCAAGTCTGAAATTAGCGTCCATAAAAATAAGGATTTTTGTAAAAATACTACTTTATAAAGATTTTGATCCTTATTTTGTTTCGGACAGTTATTCTTATCACCATTTCAAAATTTAAGTCCGTTTGAATCAATAGAGCCTGAAAAAACTGCTTCTAAAGTTCGAACCCAAGGCTGAAATCAGCGTCCATTAAAATAATGATTTTTCTAAAAATACAACATTTTGCAGATTTTGATAGTTTTTTTCATTTCAAACCATGATTCTTATCACCATTCCAAAATTTCAGTCCTTTTGGTACCATAGAACCTGAAAAAATGGTTTCTAAAGTTCGAACCCAAGTCTGAAATTAGTGCTTATAGGAATGATGATTTTTCTAAAATGACACCTTTTTGCAGATTTTGATACTTATTTCGTTTCGGACAGTTATTCTTATCACCATTTCAAAATTTCAGTCCGTTTGAATCAATAGAGCCTGAAAAAACTGCTTCTAAAGTTCGAACCCAAGGCTGAAATTAGCGTTCATTAACCCATTGGCATCCGAATTGTTTGGCTAAAAAATTGTCCTTCACATCCGAATTAATTTTGTACCAAATTTTTTAAGTGCAGTGGTGTACTAAATCTTGCATAACTTTTAAACTAAACATGCAAACGAAACAATCTTTTTTAATTTACTTGAACATTGAAACAAGGTATGTAAAAAACATATGCATTGTAAAAAAAAAAAATTAATATGATTAAACGAGGATATGAAAATTATTTTTTTTCAAAAACCATTTTTTTTTTAAAATTGGATTTAGAAAAGTTGTACATTAATCATACTTATTTCCATAATATATATTTTTTGCCATTTAGGCTCTTGTTAGCAGCCCACCATGCGATTTACGAACAAGCTTGTCAATTCCCGAACCACACGCCATTTTGAAAAAATTCAATGAAGCTGAAATATAACAAAATTTCAATCGTAAATATCAGGAAAAAATTATACCAACGGAGTCCTGCCAATTACTACGAAATAAATGCTTAATTAACTACAGAGCGATTGGCATTTAAAATTTTAAACACAGATGTCAATAATGTATCCCTTTTTCGTTTTTAAGCCGACAGACATCAGACCCGCCGGGACGGCGTCGTTAGATTTTAAGACACATCGCCGTACACACGCCAGGAATGCGTCGTTTGAGGCCAATGGGTTAAAATAATGATTTTTCTAAAAATACAACTTTATAAAGATTTTGATACTTATTTCGTTTCAAACCATGATTCTTATCACCGTTCCAAAATTTTAGTCCTTTGGTACCATAGAACCTAAAAAAATGGCTTCTAAATTTCGAACCCAAGTCTGAAATAAGCGTCCATAAAAATAAGGATTTTTGTAAAAGTACATCTTTATAAAGATTTTGATCCTTATTTTGTTTCGGACACTGATTCTTATCACCATTTCAAAATTTCAGTCCGTTTGAAACAATAGAACCTGAAAAAATGGTTTCTAAAGTTCGAACCCAAGTCTGAAATTAGCGTCCATAAAAATAAGGATTTTTGTAAAAATACAACTTTATAAAGATTTTGATCCTTATTTTGTTTCGGACAGTTATTCTTATCACCATTTCAAAATTTCAGTCCGTTTGAAACAATAGAACCTGAAAAAATGGTATCTAAAGTTCGAACCCAAGTCTGAAATTAGCGTCCATAAAAATAAGGATTTTTGTAAAAATACTACTTTATAAAGATTTTGATCCTTATTTTGTTTCGGACAGTTATTCTTATCACCATTTCAAAATTTAAGTCCGTTTGAATCAATAGAGCCTGAAAAAACTGCTTCTAAAGTTCGAACCCAAGGCTGAAATCAGCGTCCATTAAAATAATGATTTTTCTAAAAATACAACTTTTTGCAGATTTTGATAGTTTTTTTCATTTCAAACCATGATTCTTATCACCATTCCAAAATTTCAGTCCTTTTGGTACCATAGAACCTAAAAAAATGGTTTCTAAAGTTCGAACCCAAGTCTGAAATTAGTGCTTATAGGAATGATGATTTTTCTAAAATGACATTTTTTTGCAGTTTTTGATACTTATTTTGTTTCAGACGATGATTTTTATCACGATTCCAAAATTTCAGTCCGTTTGAAACAATAGAGCCTGAAAAAACTGCTTCTAAAATTCGAACACAAGTTTGAAATTAGTGCTTATAGGAATGATGACTTTTATAAAATGACAATTTTTTGCAGTTTTTTATACTTAATTTGTTTCGGACGATGATTCTTATCACCATTCCAAAATTTCAGTCCTTTTGGTACCATAGAACCTGAAAAAATGGCTTCTTAAGTTTGAACCCAAGTCTGAAATTAGCGTCCATAAAAATAATGATTTTTCTTAAAATACAACTTTATAAAAATTTCAATACTTATTTCAATTCAAACCATGATTCTAATCACCATTCCGAAATTTCAATCCTTTTGGTACCATAGAACCTGAAAAAAAGGCTTCTAAATTTCGAACCCAAGTCTGAAATTAGCGTCCATAAAAATAAAGATTTTTTTAAAAATAAAACTTTATAAAGTTTTTGATACTTATTTTGTTTCGGACGTTGATTCTTATAACCATTCCAAAATTTTGGTTCCATACAATTCTGATATAAGTGCTTATTGGAATGATGATTTTTCTAAAATTTACACCTAATAAAGATTTTGTGACGGATTTCATTTAAGACCGTGATTCTTATAACGATTCCAAAATTGCAGAACGTTTTGTACCATAAAACCTGAAAAAATTGCATTTAAAATTCGAACCTGTAACGTATTGATGTTTACAGTATATAATGCTAATCTCCAGTATTATAACGAGGATAGGGATTTGGTAATATATATTATTAATAGTCGTAGATACTGATATACGGAGGTTGTTTAATCGGAATATAATAAACTGACAATAATAGTAACAAGTTGCCCTAAGGCCGTCTAGCAACAGAATGGCTTCCCGCCACCCGACGATGTAAACCAAGGCCTCTAGTAGCGTTCGATTATCTTCGGTAGAACCCGAAGCTACCCGAGCGCAAACACCAAACACTACACCTTCCCTCCTTCAACTCTGAAGCCACTTACAAACCAACATAAATATTTTACATATATAAATCACAACATAGATATTCATTTTATATTACAATTGGTTTTAACAATGATTTTAAAAGATAGACAACTTAAAAATTTAAAATATTAAGCACAAAACACGATTAAATCAATTGTGCAGAGATCCACAGAGATTTTTAACAGAGCTGCGCTATGCAGTTATTACAACAATTGAAGTTATTACATTTGCTAACAAATAATCCTAAGACTAACAACCGCGGTGCCTGGGTCAAGTTGCCCCGTTTCCTCTGGAAGATGTGGGTGACTCGCGTCTTGGCCGCAATCTCCCCGACCATGGTCTCTGTTGCCGGGCCTTTGTCTGCTCCGACACCACCTCCTCTGCCGCCAACCTGAAATCAGGAGGAAAACCAGTGAATCCACGCAATAAGGTTGAAGTCTCTAACCCATGAGGCTCATTCCTCGAAATTTCAGACGCGCGATGCTGTGTACTATTGCCATCTTCCTTCCAGCTCTCTGACATTTCCCTCATTTGATCAACATGTCTCTTCCATGTCACATCTGTTTTCCCTATCTTAATAATATAAACTTTCTTGCCTAGCTTTCTAGAGACTACTCCCTTAGCCCAAACTACTTTATTATCCTGACGATAATCTTTTGTTAAACACTTTTGTCCAACTTTAAAAACCCTGGTTTTAACCCCTTTGTAAAACTTAACCTGATCAGATTGAGCTTTAGAAATGTTAACGTTTGCTTGCTTGACTTTTCCCGAGAACTCATCCCCATTTTTAACTGGAATTAAATTGTCGAAAGTAGAACGCAGCCTCCTTCCTAATAACAGTACCGCTGGTTCAATACCTGTCGAGCAATGCAAAGAATTTCTATAGTCCATTAAAAAATTTAATAACTTGACATTAAAATTTAGTGGGAATTTACCGTTTACTAACAGTTTCTTGAGGAACGTTTTCGAAGTTTTAACAGCGTTTTCCGCCAATCCGTTTGACTGGGGGTGTTTCACAGGAGAAGTCATAAGTTTAATATTGTTCTCCTTTAAGAACCCTCTAAATTCCTCACTTGTAAAAACTGAGCCATTGTCAGACACAATTAACTCAGGGTTGCCAAAATTAGAAAAAAATTTCCTCAATTCCAAAATCGTATGAGTTGAATCTGCCTTCTGTACTTCAATACAGTCCAACCATTTCGAGAATGAGTCACACACCACGAGGAACATCTTCCCCGCTAAAGGCCCACAGTAATCTACGTGTACCCTACTCCAAGCTTTACCTGGATTTGGCCAAACCGCCAATTGACTTTTTGGTGCTGATTGTTTTGACAACGCACAATCTGAACATGATTGAACGACTTCCTCCAACTCTTTGTTCAGAGCTGTCCACCAAAAATATGCTCTAGCTATTCCCTTCATTTTAACAATACCAATATGTGACCTGTGTAATGAATCTAACACTTGCTTTTGGAGAGAAAAAGGTACAACTATTCTGTGTTGCCAAAACAAAAAATCTCCTACGATAGAAAGTTCGTTCCTTTTTATCCAATATTTCCATATACTGCTGTCACGATTTACTCGTTTGGGCCAGCCCTGCCGCAAATACCTAAATACCAGCTATAATTCGCTGTCCGCTGCGGTGGCTACCACAACTGCTTGAAAATTTACATGTTCACAATTTTCAATAAAACAGATTTTGTCCTTGATTGATGAAACCGAATTATTCATCACAGGAACTATCTTCAGATTAAAAATCTCCATAAAATCCCTACCCACTATCAATTCCGTGCCATTAACCACAACAGTAAATAATAAATTATTTTTAAGATTATTGTATTTAACGGTAAAACAGGCACTACCTACAAGATTAAGTGGTTTGCCATCGTATCCTGATAAAGTACGCTTATCTGCTGACAATGTTACATTTCTAAAATAACGATTGAAAATAAAATCCGGCATGACCGACATGCTTGCCTCTGAATCAATCATAGCAGCACATTTCACTTCGTTAATTACCACATTAGCCCTAAACGGATTAATGTATGAAATACTATTATTCTGGGATTGTTCAAAAATCGGATTAACCTTGTTATTCCTACACAATTTCTTCAAATGCCCTACCTTGTGACAATTAAAACATTTTGCGTTCTTGAATTTACAATATTTTTCTACATGATATTCACCGCAAATCGTACATTTTTTATTCCTCGGTTCGGGGCTCTTTGAACGAGATAACCTTGAAAAACCTTGAGTTTCTCCCAAACGCGACGAATGTCTCCCGGGCAAATTTGAACGATTCGAAATGGCATTCACATCCGAATTCCCTGCGGAAAATTCAGATTTAATTTCCGGAACCAGATTGTCTAAAACTGAAACCGTTATTGCTAACTCTTCCATCTTGTTAAATGTTAATTTAGTTCCCTATAGAAAAATTTTCTCCTTAGCCCGGCCTGGTAAAATACCGATTGCAAAGGCATCCGCTAAGCTTTCTGGCAAGCGCGTTCCAAATTCGCAAAAAGAAGATAAACCCCTTAGACGGACCGCGAAATCTCTAACCGATTCCCCATGCGATTGCTTGGATTGATAAAATTTTTCTCGTTCCTTGAATACCGATCGCGGTCTGGAACAATGTTTCTCAATTAATTCTATTAACTGATCGAATGCCACGTCTGTAACTTTAGCAGGGAAACATAAGTTTTTTTTTTTGTATTAGGCAATTCACCCTAAAGAGAGTGCTTTGTGCCGATTGGGTTAAGATATATGGTTAAACTGATGTGAATTATCTATAAGGGGACTGGACATATCATATATTAAAGTCATTCAAATCTATAAACTTATAAAGAATAGAATATACGCGAGAGTTGTTGAGAGACAGCAAATATGGAATACTAAGAGGAGACTGGTGGGTGATTTTAATAAGCAATCGATACATGCCTTTGAAAGAAGAATGGTTTTTACAATTGAAGAAGACATGGTCAAGAGTCTCATCCTCCACACCAAACTGGCATAATGAACTTTCGAGTACCCGAATTTTAAACAAATGAGTTGCTATAGAGCAGTGGCCAATTCTCATTCTCGAGATACAGGAAATAAATCTTTTGGACTTTTTTATTCCGTGGAACCAGGGTTTACTTGGAATATGATTTTGTATTCCAGCAAAGAAAGATCCAGTTTGAGTTTCCGTGATTGTCCAATTTTCTTCCCAGGAACGAGACATGTTGGATTTAAGAATAGAGAAGACGTCAGAGACAGGAATTTTAAAATCTAAAGGAATAGAACCAGATACAGTTCCAAGTTTAGCTAGAGAATCAGCTTGCTCGTTACCCTCAATTCCTAGATGGCCAGGCACCCAAACCAGTATTGTCTCAAACATAGATTCGTTTAAAGAATCGAGGATGTTTTTAATATTACAAATAACATAGTCTTCTGGAATTCGAACGATATTAGAGGAAATTTTTAATACTGCACTTAGAGAGTCTTAGAGAGTCAGTACACAGTAAGGCTCGACGAATATTGAGGAGTTGGATTTGAATTACAGCTTGTTCAATTGCGAAGCATTCTGCAGTAAATATGGAAATTTCTTTAAGCAATTTATAAGACAGATTAACATTGAATTCAGGAATATATACCGATGCGCCACATTCTTTGTGGTCGGATTTGGAACCATCTGTGTATATGAGGGAAAATCCAGGAAACTTTGAAAATATAAAGTTTTTAAAATGTTCTTCAACATTTTGAAAGTTATTATCTGATGATAAAATGTTCGCCCGGAAGTCAGAAATTATTACGTTTGGGATAAAATTAATAGCATTAAACGGGGTACTGTAAATAGGAAGGATTGGATCATCTTGTAGATTTTGAAGGTTAGAAGACAGAGATCTAAATGATAGAAAACTTTTTAATAAGAGAGGGAACCGATCTCTATCTATTACCCTCCTTCTGTTATTCAAAATACTGAACAAACGATCGAGACTCTGTTCCAATGAGTGACGCGATAAAGATAACGCTTTGAAGATATATCTATCCGCGAGGTATTGTCTTCTCAAAAATAAGGGAGGATCTACACATTCTATCTGAAGAGCATTAATTGGAGAAGATTGCATTGCCCCAATAATCATTCTGAGCCCTTTTGATTGGATTCTTTCAAGTTTCTTATCCAGATATTTAGGAAGTGGGTCGAAAAGAAATGTGCCATAATCCAAGTGACTTCGAACGAGGGAATTATACATTAGTTTTAGAGTAGTAGGATGGGATCCCCACCATACTCTGGAAACAGCTCGCATCATATTAAGCCCCTTTTCACACTTAGCAGAAACGTTCTGAATATGCGGGAGCCAGGAAAGCTTATGGTCCAAAAGCAGGCCAAGAAATTTTATTTGCTTAACGATTTGAAGGGGGAAATTATCAAAAGAGACTGTAAAGTGAGGCAGTTTTCTTTTGCGAGTAAAAGCCACTACCTTGGTTTTAGAGGTAGCTAAATTCATTCCATTTGTCAACAACCAAACTTTAATATTATGTAAGGCCAAATTTAATTCCTTCGCAGCATGTGATAAATTTTTGTGAGATAAATATATGAGAAAATCGTCCGCAAAATAAAGTCGCTTAATAGACGAAGGGATTACAATGTCTAAATCACTAATATAAATATTAAATAATAATGGACTGATTACAGACCCCTGGGGTAGCCCTTTCCAAAGTTTGCGCTTCAATATGTTTGAGGAAGAGAGGATAATAATGGATCTGTCTGTTAGCAAGTTGATAATAAATTGAACTAATTTTATAGGGATTTTTATTTTAATTAATTTTTCCTTCAAAACATCAATTAATACATCGTCGTAAGCTGAAGAAAGATCTAGAAATGTGGCCAATGTACAAGAGTTAAGGGATTGAGAAATACGGATATCTGTTGTTAACAAACTTAAATTATCCATAGTAGATTTTTTTTTCCGAAAGCCGTATTGATTAGGAGGGATAATACTATGATTTTCAACAAACCATTCTAATCTGTTCTTTATCAAATGTTCCACTACTTTAATTAAACACGACGAAAGAGCAATAGGACGATAGGATGAGACTTCGGACGGATTTTTCCCTGGTTTTAAAACCGGGAGGATTTTTTGAACTTTCCAGACATCCGGAATAAATCCTGTTTCAAACATGTTATTAATTAAGGATAAGAAATATTCAACCGACATGTCGGAGAATGCTTTAAAGAAGCTATATAATATTCCATCAGGACCCGGAGAAGAGTCAGAAAGAGATTTAATTACTCGTTTTAGTTCACTAACTAAGAAAGGAGAGTCTAGCCAGTTAGAGTGAGATGGATATGAAATAAAAGAGGGCATTTCTTCACATCTGGCAACTGAAGGAGGGGCAATCTTATCAGCAAAACCTATAATAATTTCCTCCGGAATATGTTTGGTACGCTCCGGAGCATATGACGAACCGAATTTTTTTAAATTAGTCCAAACAGATGACTGGGGAGTTTCAGGAGACAAGTTTTCACAAAATTTTCGCCATCCAGACCGCTTTTTATTTTTCAAAATACGTTTAGTTTCTGATTGGACGCGTTTCACTGATAAGAAATTTTCAAAAGACATGCATTTGCGGTAAATGGAAACTGCTTCTTTTCTAGAGTTAACAGCACGAGTGCATTCTTCGTCCCACCACGGAGTCGAATGTTTAGTTTTAATGTTAACTTTACGCTTTGGAATGGATTTTTCTGCTGCTTTTATAACTATACTAGGAAATAATTCACATTGTGTTCTGATGTTCCCAAGAGAAGATTTTAGAGAGTGAACAAGAGAGTCTAATACAGAAGAAAAAAATCTCCAGTTCGCATCTTTCGTTTTAAATTTAAAATTATTGTTAATTGTTAAGGAATGCGAGGTGGTTAGATAGTGAAAGAGGATTATAATAGGGAAATGATCACTGGAAAGGGGGTCTTTAAGTATGTTCCAAGAACATTTACGTATCACCGAAGATGAACAGAGAGATAAATCAACAACACTTTTCCTTTGTTGAGGGGGGGTGAATCGGGTTGGAGATCCGTCGTTTAAAATACATAAATTATGGGAATCAATAAAATCTAAAAGATTACGGCCAGAACGATTCGTTAATTCACTACCCCAAGAGGTAGAATGAGCGTTAAAGTCGCCCAGTAACATATACGGGGGACGGATCTGAGACATAAATGATGACCATTTGTTTTCATCAAAAATAGTGGAGGGAGGGACATATATTGATAGTATTGTAATATCACATACAACAGCTGCTACTATCTGAAAATTGTTAGAGAGAGTATGAAACATGATTGGTTTGAAAGGGATAGAATCATGGATGATTAAGGCAGCGCCACCTTTACCATCCAGTCTATCATGTCTAAGACAATTGTATCCCGAAATCTTAAATAGATACGAGGGTTTAAACCACGTTTCAGAAATAGCGGCAACTGAAATTTCATGTTCATCGAGTAATTTTACAAGTTCAAATTTATTACAGATTAGACTTCTGATATTCCACTGAAGAATTCTGTTCAGTTTCTGAGACATTAGGAAGACAGGATAATAAAGATTTAATGCAATCGGCAGCGTTGGACGGTATATTATTGTTGTTTGAAAGAATAGAAATTAAGAGGGTAATTAAAGTCTGAATGAAAGCAGAATTTTCATTCACCACTTTCCCTAAATTAGGGGAAGATTGGGAACTATTTAAAGCACTCCCATTGAGTGTCTGAGATTTATAATTCCCATTTGGGTTAAACAAAATATCATTATGTTGATTTTTATCAATAGAAGCAATAAATTTTGGTTTTGGTTTTAGTGGTATAAAAATTGTTTCCCTATGAGAAGAGGATGGAGGAGATTTAGAGTAAGATAGATTGCAAGGAATTGAGGTAGATGTTACCTCTGTAAACGATTTTATTGCAGGTGGGAATAATTTTGATGCCTGGAAATACGAAATGTTTTCTGAAGCCATTGATTGTTTAATATTCCTTTGTCTGGTCAATTCTGGACAGGCCATACTAACCGCTGTATGATTTCCCTTGCAGTTAATGCAACGTGGATCATTCGATGATTTTTGGCAAAGATCAAAGGGGTGGTCCTCTCCGCAATGAAAACAACGTGGAGGGGAACGACATATGGGTTTAGAGTGTCCGAAACGGCAGCAGTTAAAACACTGTATCGTCGGGAATTTATATACTTCCACAGGGAGTGCGTTGTAATAAATAAATACCCGAGATGGCAAAGTTTGGCCTTCAAAAGTAATAACAACCGATTGTGAGGGTTTCCATGTAGTGGTTCCATTAGATGTATCTTTGTAATTTAATCTACGTGCTTTTAAAACCTTAGGGGTCACTTGAGAATCATTAAGTGCATCAACAATTTCAGATTCTGAGAGATCGGTTGGTATACCTCTCACTCGGCCCATTCTAGTAAGGTTGTAAGTTGGAATATAAGCTTTAAATTTGTGGTGTGAAAGCGTATCAATTTTTTGGACAAATTCATTTGCAAAGTTTGCGGATTTAAATTCTAGGGATAACTTATAGCGGCCTTCCGGCTTAATAGATCCGTTAACTATGCCAAGGTTATTGTTTTTTGAACTAAAAATGAATTTCCCGAAATCCAGAGGATGAATAATTTTTCCTTGTTCAGTACTTTGGACATTGACAATAAATGGAGCCGAGGAGGATGGGGAATAACTTAGTTCAGTATTTTTAGATTCTGATAATATGGTATCCTTACGAATTTCCTTAGGGTTTGAGGTTTCATCGGATTGCGAAGGTTTAATTTTGGGAGGTACATTAAGACAGAGCGATGGTCTTCGTTTTCTGGAAGGGAGTATTATAGAAACATCCGATTCATACTCATCTCCAATATTAAATATGGACTCGGGGTCAGGAGGTCGATCTTCATCTTCCTCCATATTTATAAATAAATTTACAAAAAAAAACAATAATACAGTCTATTTGATTGACTGTACACACGAATTTATCAATACCTTAATATAACAAACAAATAATAGAAAACAAAAATGTAACAATAATTTCTTATCTGTACGAAGTACGCGACAGCAGGTAGGCAATTCGTCAAACACAGAGCACGACTATCCACTACCGTAGTTCGATGACTAATCCGAAACATAAGTTGATCAAAAGAGTTAATGTCTCCGCTTCCAGAAGATTTAGCAAATAAGCGCGTTTCTGTGCAGCATCTAACTTAGTCGTTTTTATGTCATCACGAATTAGAAGGAACTGTTCTAACCTCAAGCGGAATAGACTCCAATCTCCATTAACGTGGGAGAACCTGGAAATTCCGCCCGATTCCATGATTGCAACGACAACAACAAAAAAAACCCACCCGGCAACAATAACACCTTCCAGAAAACAAACAAGAAACAAGACAACCTGACTCCAGGAACCGGCGCCGATGCAGTCCAGCGCCCAGCCGCTCCCCGGAATTCCAAATCTTCTTCTTCTGTGAAACTTGTCTGGTCTTTGTTACCCAGGACCACGTGGTTATTTATTCTTCGCTGGATTCTTCGTCTGGTCATTGATACCCAGAACCACGAAATTATTGATTCTTCGCTGGATTCTTGGTCTGGTCTTTGTTACCCAGAGCCACGTAATTATTTACTTCCAATTGTCCTTATTATGCCCAGTTTATCTCCATTTATTGTCACCTTGACAATAAATCCCGGAGATTTTTTTTTCGTAAGTCACTGGTGTGAAATAAACCGACTTGCCGGCAATCCGAAAAAACTGTTTCCGTATACTCCTTTTAAGCTGCGCCACTGTAACGTATTGACGTTTACAGGATATAATACTGGGCCCTTAATCTCCAGTATTATAACGAGGATAGGGATTTGGTAATATATATTATTAATAGTCGTAGATACTGATGTACGGAGGTTGTTTAATCGGAATATAATAAACTGACAATAATACTAACAAGTTGCCCTAAGGCCGTCTAGCGACAGAATGGCTTCCCGCCACCCGACGATGTAAACCAAGGCCTCTAGTAGCGTTCGATTATCTTCGGTAGAACCCGAAGCTACCCGAGCGCAAACACCAAACACTACAGAACCCAAGTCTGAAATTAGTGCTTATAGGAATGATGATTTTTCTAAAATGACAATTTTTTGCAGTTTTTGAAAATAAATTTTTTGTTTCGGACGATGATTCTTATCACCATTCCAAAATTTCAGTCCGTTTGAAACAATAGAGCCTGAAAAAACTGCTCCTGAAGTTCGAACCCAAGTTTGAAATTATAGTCCATAAAAATAATTAATTTTCTAAGAATACAAATAAATAAAGATTTTGATACTTATTTCGTTTCGGACGATGATTCTTATCACCATTTCAAAATTTCAGTCCGTTTGAAACAATGGAGCCTGAAAAAACTGCTTCTAAAGTTCGAACCCAAGGCTGAAATTAGCGTCCATAAAAATAATTATTTTTGTAAAAATACATTTTAATGCAGATTTTGATAGTTATTTCGTTTCAAACCATGATTCTTATCACCATTCCAAAATTTCAGTCCTTTTGGTACCATAGAACCTGAAAAAATGGCTTCTATAGTTCAAACCCAAGTCTGAAATTAGTGCTTAAAGGAAAGATTATTTTTCTAAAAAAAAAACTTTTTGCAGATTTTGATAATTATTTCGTTTCGGACGATGATTTTAATCACCATTCCAAAATTTCAGTCTTTTGGAACCATAGAGCCCGTAAAAACTGCTTCTTAAGTTCGAACCCAAAACTGAAATTATCGTCCATAAAAATAATGATTTTTTTTTAAATAAAACTTTATAAAGATTTTGATACTTATTTCGTTTCAAACCATGATTCTTATAACCATTCCAAAATTTCAGTCCTTTTGGTACAATAGATCCTTAAAAATGGCTTCTAAAGTTCCAACCCAAGTCTGAAATTAGTGCTTATAGGAATAATGATTTTTCTAAAATGACATCTTTTTGCAGATTTTTATACTTATTTCGTTTCGGACGATTATTCTTATCACCATTCCAAAATTTCAGTCCTTTTGGTACAATAGATCCTTAAAAATGGCTTCTGAAGTTCTAACCCAAGTCTGAAATTAGGAATAATGATTTTTCTTTAATGACATCTTTTTGAAGGTTTTTATACTTATTTCGTTTCGGACGATTATTCTTATCACCATTCCAAAATTTCAGTCCTTTTGGAACCATAGAGCCTGAAAAAACTGCTTCTTAAGTTCGAGCCCAAGTCTGAAATTAGCGTTCATAAAAATAATGATTTTTCTTAAAATAAAACTTTTTGCAGATATT
The DNA here is from genome assembly GCF_061612785.1 of Hesperophylax consimilis. NCBI lineage: Eukaryota > Metazoa > Arthropoda > Insecta > Trichoptera > Limnephilidae > Hesperophylax > Hesperophylax consimilis. The sequence continues at coordinate 11,383,532 of NC_142857.1, forward strand.
GATAGTTATTTCGTTTCAAACCATGATTCTTATCACAATTCAAAAAGATTTTGGCCGTTTGAAACAATAGAGCCTGAAAAACTTGCTTCTAAAGTTCGAACCCAAGTTTGAAATTAGAGTCCATAAAAATAATGATTTTTCTAAAAATACAACTATATGCAGATTTTGATAGTTATTTCGTTTCAAACCATGATTCTTATCACCATTCCAAAATTTCAGTCGTTTTGGTACCATAAAACCTGAAAAAATGGCTTCTTAAGTTCGAACCCAAGTCTGAAATTAATGCTTATAGGATTGATTATTTTTCTAAAATATCAATCGAATGCAGATTTCGTGACAGATTTCGTTAAAGAACATGATTCTTTTAACGATTCCAAAATTGCAGACCGTTTGGTACCATAGAACCTGAAAAAATGGAATCTAAAGTTCGAACCCATGTCTGAAATTAGTGCTTATAGAAATGATGATTTTTCTAAAATGAAAACTTTTTCAGATTTCGATGCTTATGTCGTTTCGGACGATGATTCTTATCACCATTCCAAAATTTCAGTCCTTTTGGTACCATAGAACTTGACAAAATGGCTTCTAAAGTACGAACCCATGTCTGAAATTTGTTCTTAAATTTACACCTTTTAAAGATTTTGTGACGGATTTCATATAAGAGCATGATTCTAATAACGATTCCAAAATTGCAGCCTGTTCGGTACCAAAGAACCTGACAAAATGGCTTCTTAAGTTCGAACCCAAGTCTGAAATTAGTGCTTATAGGAATGATGATTTTTCTAAAATTTCAATCTTATGCAGATTTTGTGACGGATTTCATTTGAAACCAAGATTCTTTTCACGATTCCAAAGTTGCATTCCGTTTGGAACCATAGAGCCCGAAAAAACTGCTTTCAAAGTTCGAACCCAAATCTGAAATAAGCGTTCATAAAAATAATGATTTTTCTTAAAATACATATTTATGCAGATTTTGATACTTATTTCGTTTCAAACCATGATTCTTATCACCGTTACAAAATTTCAGTCCTTATGGTAGCATAGAACCTGAAAAAATGGCTTCTAAAGTTCCAACCCAAGTCTGAAATTAGTGCTTATAGGAATGATGATTTTTCTTAAATTTATATCTAATGGAGATTTTGTGACGGATTTTGTTAAAGACCATAATTCTTATAACTATTCCAAAATTGCAGCCCGTTTGGCACCATTGAACCTGAAAAAATTGCTTCTATAGTTCGAACACAAGTCTGAAATAAGTGCTTATAGGAATGATGATTTTTCTAAAATTACAACTTATTGCAGATTTTGTGACGGATTTCGTTAGAGACCATAATTCTTATAACTATTCCAAAATTGCAGCCCGTTTGGTACTATAGAACCTGATAAAATGGCTTCTATAGTTCGAACACAAGTCTGAAATAAGTGCTTATAGGAATGATGATTTTTCTAAAATTACAACTTATTGCAGATTTTGATACTATTTCGTTTCAAACCATGATTCTTATCACCATTCCAAAATTTCAGTCCGTTTTGAACCATAGATCCTGAGTTAACTGCTTCTAAAGTTCGAACCCAAGTCTAATATTAGCGTCCATAAAACTAATGATTTTTCTAAAAATACAATTTTATGCATATTTTGATACTTATTTCGTTTCAAACCATGATTCAATCACCATTCCAAAATTTCTAAATAAGTTTTCTGTCTAGAATTTTGGTCAAAACCAATATTTCATTGTTTAAAATGGCTTTAGCCGTTCTTGGTGACCAGATTTGAATAGCCAGGCACTTCTTAACCTTCCCTTTGCATCTTCCACTTCCTTCAAGCTTACAAAATATCCCAAATAGATGATGTAGACCAGTGCAATTGTAATTATTCCAGTAGTCCCAATTTTTTAAATGTTTTTATAGACTGGTTCCATGATGTAAAATCCAAGTTGTCGACCTTGGATCATCTGTGCTAACGTCGCCATTTTGAAAAAAACATCCGAAACCGCACCAAAATCTAGTTTTTCGCAAATACCTCGTTTCCAATTTCGCCTAACCTTAACAAATTTTTGAAAAAGAGGTGTAGTGTTTTTCTATATTTTAACAATTATTTTTATACTATATAATGAAATATATATAAAATACACGAACAAATTCAATCGGTGGAGTGGTTCTTGAGTAAAATATTACAAATTTTGTATTTGCCTTGACCGAACGGAGCACCAGTTGTATCGCAGCCACTTAGATGTGAAATATTTTTTTTAATTTTTTTATATATACTCCACACAGGAGGCCCTGAAGAAAATAATTTCCCTCAGGGCCTATGTCATCTTTGGGGATGCTGTGTGGAGGGTCTTTTTGTGGAGAGGAAGGAGTGAACATAGGTCTTGAAGAGTCCCATGTTGTAGGAGGGAGGAAACACAGAGGCCGGCAGTTCGTTCCACAGCCGAGCTGTTGAACTTAGGAACGAATCGTAGAAGCGACCCGTTCTCATGTGACAAATGTCAACTGTGTACAAATGTTGGGCGCGCGTTTGGCGTGTATTCCAACTAAGCACCGGTATACAATGCTTTCAATTATTGCAACATTCGTTGGAGTACAACGCGTTAGATGATTTACTTTTACCAACTTTTTAGTAATATACGTTGGGAGGTGAGAGAGCTATGAGGAGTAGCCAGTCGATATCCTGATCAATGATTATGACTGGGAGTTTTGTTGAGAAGACAACGAGTTTACTGTGGCTACCATGAGAATGTCAACATCCTCTTCAGCTTGTTCAAATGCAGTTCTGAGTAGGGAAATAAAACGAGACTTGTTTTTCTCGTTTCCTATAAACTTTCCCTGTGGCACCTATGGGTGCATGCTTTACTATACCATATTTTACTGCTTCTTAGCTCTGTGTTATTTGTTAGAGGGTTGAAAGATGAGTTAAATATGAACTTCGTTCCTATGCGCATGCCTTCCTCTGAGAAAAGAGACAATGGGACAGGAGAGAGTTTATTTTGGAAATATTCCTTATGAAAAACTAGATTTTGGTGCAATTTCGGCTGTTTTTTTCAAAATGGCGGCGTCAGCACAGGTGATCCAAGGTCAACAACTTGGATTTTACATCATGGGACCAGTCTATATTAAACATATTAAAAAATATACCACAATAAGCACAGGCCTAATGCCATAGTCCCACTGGTTTTGGGCAGTTAGAACTCTTGTCCCGTGTTAAAATAAAGAAACTACGTTTTTTTTTTGAGTAATTTATTTAATATAATATAAGGCTACATAAGTAAAGAATTTGAAATTGCAAATTCAACAATCAGAATGTGAAATTGAATTGAAATGTCAAATAAATAATTTCATTTGGATACACTAGGATCTTTGAAAAAACATTTATAATAATAATAATGAGATTCATTCGATTGAGTTACGATGGTGAATTATTTAAATAGAATTTTACACAAAAGATTACACATTTAAGATATTGCAATATCAAGGCTTGTACAAACGACATCATAGAAGAAATTTACAAAAAGACGAAAGTGCGGTGAAGATGTTAAAAAATAAATCTATAGAATTAGAGATTGCATACTGCAAAAACAGAACATATAAAAAGTGCATTGGGGGCCTAATGTACATTGATGACAAATGTTTTTTTTTTAAATCTGTATAGATCACTCTTCTAGAAATTATCTGTTCTGTGACTGCAACCTAATTATCTTGCTGGTGGTGAAATCAGGAACTGCACAGATTGTCAACACATATTTTTTAGGACCAAAAAAATGCCATCGATAGTCGAGCTGGTAGCAGTGTACTTCTTTTTTTACCACCAGAGGCAGCACAGTGAAATGCAGTCCAAATCAGATACACATCAACAATTGCTGCAGCCAGTGGAATCGCTAGTGTAAATTTTGTGGATACAAAAAATATATGGATGTTCATAATTTTTTGATAGTTCTTCCTTTGTCTGATTGAAAAGATAATTTTGTCAAGTTGTAATGGACATTATGATACTTGAAACTGATAGAAGTGTGTTGTGGGCGTATCCATGTTCCCGAAGTAAGGTCAATCTATGATGAAATAACCTTTGATGAAATTTATAAAATATTTTCAGATCTCAAAGTTTGTTCTTGATAATCAATTCTATTTGCCTGTATGAGATCTAGGAGCCTAACCTTTTTAGGACGGGTTGTTTCACAGAATTTGAACAATTTATCAGTTCTGTGAAGGTTCTATTCAAGTTCTGCTATTAAAAAAATTACTGATCGTTTATTAGTTCAAGTTCTGAAGGATGCGTAGTTCGATATATTGCAGGTATTGAATCTAATTTAACCCTTACAACGCTGGCAGACAGATCACATAATCTACAACCACGTAGATCAGGGTAAAAGGTTGATAAAAATATAAATATATTGTTTGTGTTTTTAAAATTCCTTCAAAAGTAAAAAAAATAATTGGGAATTAATTAATTGTAATATTGAGGAATAGGGTATTTTCACAAAACTATGAATACCGTTAAAAATGTGTGGAAGATTTAAAGTTTATTTATCTAATTCTGATAATTGTAATAAAATATATGTGTTGTAATATGTAATTTTAATATTTGCAAACAGTTCCAACTGGCTACAACGTGATAATGATATAGAAACTGCCTCTGGCTGGTAAGATGGCTGTCACCAACGTTGCCAACATTCACGAATAATAACGAACTAGTCATTTTGGCGGCAAATCGAAAATGACACATTTAAAATTGTAGTAAATTTATTTATCAACATAAAAATACCATCATTATCGTAATTTTTTTTGAGAATATAAAAAAAGACAGTGAAAATATCCTATTTGATTAAAAAAAAGTTTAATTAAGTGTGTAGGTTCTCAATATGTATATTTTAAAAGTTGAGTTTGTAAAAAAACACAATGATAACCAACCTTAATAATATGAGATTAAAAATTTGCTTATTATTAGAAAAGTCTATGGAAATTTCACTATTTTTTAAATCCAAAAGGGTAAATTGGGAATCACAAAGCTAATGAGAGTGACGAGAGGTGTGCATTATAGTTTAGTAAAAAGTGCTATAAGAAATATGAAAATATGTTTTTTACAACTACAGGTAGTCTTTTTTTATCGTAATCTATACAATTACATTTAAAATCAAAATTAAGTTTACCTATTATGTTACATCCAAATATGTTATAAAAATGTTACTTAATATTAAAATCTTTATGGGACAACACATAGGCAACTATAAAATATATTTCAACCTTGGTCATAATTCACAATTATTAAAACATTTATTAGAATAATTATTATTTTGAGTTACGCATTGCAAAAAAATGAGAAGATATTTCATTACAGTATTGAATTATTGTTTTTAATCTTATATGTTATAAAGCAAAAAAAAACTGTTTATATGATGTCTGAAGCAGATAAAATTCATGAACGATAAGCTCTGGTGTTATGAAATTTGCATAGCATTTTATGATCTGAAAACATGTTCTACAAAACTGTTTTAGTATGTCACAAATTTTCTAACTTGAACTATACGGGGCTTTGAAATATTCAATTAATTGTAAAAAAATATAAGACTAGACCCCATTTTGTTTCATATTCCTGAATTTTTTAGTGGGAAAAAAAAATTAAAACAGTTTTTTACCTTCATTTAGGATCCAATACATAAATCATTGAACAGACCTTTTTATTGAAGCAATGGGTACTTGGAATAATTTTATAAAGTGGGGCATTATTAATAAAAAAGTTTACAAGGTACCTACCACAAACTACTATGGAAGACAGGGTTTGGATTTGCGACAGCTAACATTCAATTATACATCAAAAACGAAACATTAAAAATTAGTATTACAACATTCAAATACAAAATAAAACAATCATTACAACTAATCATTTTGGAGTGCACAGTTTAAGTAAAAAAAATTATTTGCTAGTGGCTTTAAATTACAACTCTTTGTGACATATTTTGTCTATGCCCTTTCAGCTGACTCGCATAATAAAATAAGTCATAGATGATTTCAAATCGCAGACAATGATTTATGCAGGGAGCGACAGAGTGATAGGAAAAAATTATGGGTCTAATGTGGGAGAAAGAAAGTTCTTGTCTATTTTCAGTCGCTTCAATGACAGAGAAAAGACAAAATTTTACTACTTCAGATATTGTTTGCCATTGAGGTATATAGATAGAGCTAACATTGGCGTTTGAAATATGGGCAACAATCATCTGTTAATTGACCTCTTTAAGAAACCAAAGGCTTCAGTTGGTTTCTAGCTCTAGCCGGATATGGGTTTCAAGCGATAACTGAAAAAATGCACACTAAGTTCACTGTACAATTTATTCTGGTGAGATAGGAGAGTAACCTTTCATCGATTAGTGGGGCTTTACCATAATCAATATTAGTTTAAATTGGATCTTTTAACCTTTAATGTTAAAAAACTCTAAACATAGGATGCCGGGCTGCAAGTACCATGTCTTTCTGGTGTCGCTCGGGCGGTTTGTCAGAACTGGCTTGTCTGTCTCATTTACTCTAGGCTAGGTTAACTGAGCACGACAGAGATGATAGCTCACCGCTTGCTATCGTTCAGTTACCCCCATATCCCTCCTTCCCATTATCTGCGATGTTCAAATAGGAACACTGTTTTCAGTTAATTTTGCTGAGAATTCTTACTCTATTATAATACCTCAATGTCTATTGCAGTTACCACTTTCTCCAATGTCAAACAAGACAAATTTTTGTCTAACACAGTTAGCGCTTGTTCTAATATCGGAGACTAGACACTAGAGATTAGACTTCAGCTAGTGCTTGCGAGAGAAAAAACTTTTTACTATTATTTGACGGATATTAAGCCGTATTGTGCTTCTTTCTTCTTGAGCTAATGTTTCAAATATCTGTATCCATCATCAGGGCAGACTGTAATAAAGGCATAACATCTGCTCTGATGTTGGAAAATGCAAGACCGCGCGAAACGTTGAAAGAGTTTGGAAAAACGTTGAAGAAGAAAAGAGTAAGAGAAAACGAATCAATAACCCGAAAATAAAACAACTGAACTTATTGGCCAAATCTTAAATCATGTTCAACAACTTTTTTTATCATTTCTAAGTAATAATTATATTTTATTTTTCTCACAGCTCTTTATATTCATGCGGTACGAGTCAAAAGTCGTAGTATTGTGCCCATTCTAAAGATCAGTGTGTCAAATGTTGCCATAAGTGACAAGAATTAATTTTAAATACTTAAAAATACAATGAAGTACATTTTAAAGTAGTTTTTAAACACTCATGATATGATTCTGATCTCACTTTTGTTCTAAATATCTACAGAGATTTAATTTTTACAATCTAATATTTTGGACGATATGCAATCTTCACATTTTCATCTTTATGGCTTCTGATGTGAAAATTAAATACAAAACGGAAAAAAATGGCACAGATAGGAACACTAACAGTGGTGGGGAGACAATGAAGACTATATTTTCCTACAAAAATGCATTTAAAAGGTTAGATAATAAAGAAATTTCTCACAATATTTTTCAGATGCAAAATATCTGCATTTCTACTTACATAAAAAAGTGTTCCAGAAACCCACAAAACTAAAATATATGAAAGATTTTGTTTCACAATAAGACCTAACCTACTAATAAAATTTACTATTTTTATTCATTAAATCATTTTTAAACACCTTTCCATGCATTTTGTTTACCATTTTTTTTTGTATAAAAGGCACCCCAAATAATTCCATTTTATAATATTTACATCATTCATAATATCCAATGAAATCAATCACATTAGTTATTTTTAAATAAAACAACAATTTAACAAGTATAGACATGGGCAGATAAACCAATTGAATCATGTGAATAAATTAATTTCTACCGGTCAGTGGCTGAGTTGGCAATTCATTTGGGTCCCACCCAGGCGTCATGTGTTCGATTCCTAGGCTGGCTAAGTCCACCATCATAAAACAATATTTTCCGCTAACTGTGGTGGTAGTTGGAGATTTTCAAATATTGTCAGGTTGTGTCGTGTCAGGAATGTTTGTCTTCCTTTAAAAAAATACCTTTATAATCAATCCTTAATTGCTGCAATGCGTCCCTAAAACTTTTACAAAATCTCAGTAGTAATTCTTGGTGAATTTGGAACGGAATATGGAAAAGTATGAATTGAGTTTAGAGTTAAATTATGATAATATGGATTACCTTTGAAATCAAAATGATTGGAGGTAACCTAATCAATGAGAAAGTAGTAAATTAAACTGAATTGATTCACTGGAATTGATTAATCTGCCCGTTTCTACAATCTAGTGACACACATTAATTTAAAATAAGATGGACACCAAAGAAGTAAATTGGACAAAACATTTACAAAATAAAACAAACAAAAACAAAACAAATAAGTGAAGTTTTTCACGGTTCTTACCGTACGCGCCGCATAATATTTACACCAGTTAGTAAGGCTGTTAAATATAATAACCAAAAACTACTAAAAACAGAAAGAATTTTGACAAACGTACAAATATTTTGTTACAATTTTATATACAGTAATTTAATCATAAATTAAAATCTTTAAGCTCACATGGCCAAAAAGGGCTCTTTTGGTCTCTCTAATATATTGTATTTTTAACTGTCAATGATAAACTAATATTCTATTGGCCTGACAAATATTACATCCACATAATTAAAATGGTAAAGCAAAAAAGGCACAATTTTCCATGAACATTGACACTAAACAAAGTAAGTACAGAGATTATTTGTTAAGATATCTGCGCTTCATTGGAAATACAACATTTAATTTTGTAATCAACATTTTATCAAATAAAAAAAAACAAATACACTTTACACTAACATAGTTTCAACATGCATCAATATTACCTATATCATGTCAGTTTCAATGTAGTTTGCGAATTTTTGTAAAATTGTGTTGTGTTTCAACTAACTGTGGAAGTAAAATTAAAATGGTTTGAGGTTATGAAATCAACACCTCTCTATGTAAATGCCTACTCACTGATAGCCAAGATGGCCACTAATTGTATACATGAATTCAAAATGTATTGTATGAATTAAAAAAAAATCCTATTTATTTGTCAATGGGGACGCTGTCTAAGTACTTACATATTTACATAGGAAGATGCTGATGGAATCCCATTAATAAAGATATTATTTGTTAACTTTATAAAATCGATTATGTTTTGCCTGTTCGTAATAAAACTCCATGGTCCCATCTTTAAATTGGCCATGGTGAAGGCCTTAGATGCCCTAGTCCAACAGTCGGCAGACTGCAGATGAGTTTGCAGCTAATATTGTATATATTTGTATAGCTCTCTGATACATTTGTTATCCTGTTTCCTTGACAACTTGACACTTCTCACTTGAAAGTCTGCCGATCCCTGCCTTAGCCAGTTGATCAATCAAAGCAATCAACCTCTCCAGTGATATTACACAAATCTTAAATAATCTGAACGCACTTGGTCCATAGCCTATATTTTCCCCGTACACATACACCTACTTTTACTTTTACAATAGATGATTCAATTTAAAAACTATATTTTTCAGAGGATTAACATAAAATGACCATAATTACAATAAAACTAGTGATTTGGTAATAAAAATTAAACTCATACTAAGTTAAATCCCTTATAGAAAAATAATTATTCACGATTCCCTAAAATATTTGGTCAATTTTGGATGACATGTAACTAAGTACTAACAGAAAGCAAAATCAAATTTTATTCTTCATGACGTATTTGCGCACATCTCTCAAAATGAAATATGTATATTAAATGGCAGGATTTTTTTACGATCGGTCGTCTATGCACATGTAAATACAATAAACATATTTATTATCTAAAATGCAGTTTGATTGAGACTAAAATTACGTATTTATACATACTAAATATATCTAATGTGGAGATTATTTTATTACAGAATTGTCAATAAAGTTTGCTTAATATTATTTATATAAACAGCAAAATAGAAAACAACATATTTACAGTTACAAATACAAATTAATGGATTATTTATTAAATTAATGAACATTTCCACATTTCTTGTGTACCTACTTATAAATTTGTGAAATTACCTGTGTGGGAAACGATTCTTCACAGCTAATTGAATTAAGATTCAGTCAAATAATTATTAAAAAAAAAAAAATTTCACATGTAGCAAACACTTTGTGGATGGATATACATAATTCCAATAATTAGAATAAAATAACTTTGTTTTTAATACCACTATATTGTCCTTATATATTTTTAATATATAAAACCAACTGGTTTCAGCTCACCCTAGTAAACCTGTTGGTTTTATATATTAAAAATATATACAATAAATTGGTTTTAAAAACAAAGTTATTTTATTCTAATTATTATAAAAAATAATTATCCTGCTTTATGTCATTTATTTATAAAATGTTCTTTTGATTAAAATGGATTTTGTGCAAATGTTTTGTGCTGAATTATTAACATTATAATAACAAAATCAATTAGTTATTATAATGTCGATTTAACCCAATAGTGTGACAGACCAAATTAAATAAACACTTTTTTAGATATATGTTACTACGATATTTTCTTGAACCTAAAAGGTCTTAGACAGAGCATATGGGGTGAGGGGGGAAGAAGTATGAAAAATGCCAAAACCTACTTAAATTTTTTTATGATTTATCCCATTCACTATCTCAACAAATACAAATAATTTTAAGCTGTTGTAACTGCATTAATAACACAAAAAGAAAATTAGGTAATTTTTGGATAGGGCCTGACACGCTTATTACGAATATTTTTTAGAAAAAAACTTTATATTCGCCTTAATTACTATAAAAGAAAACTTTTTGCATTTCGGGCGGCGGAAAATTATGAATTTAAATTTTCAATTGCGTTAACCAAAATTCACTTCGCGAATCGATGCGGCGGCAATCAGCTGCCATTAGGTACGTCACTGTTATGTTGGTATCCCTGATACATTGATTTGTATCACAAACCATGTTACACAAACCTAGCGTAGCCGGTAAACTAGTTGAAAACTGGGATGTTTTTCTTGCCTTGACGCGAGCAGGCGTTATTAAGGGGCACTTTCCTTTGTATCACAAACCATATTACACAAACCTCGGCATCCCACGAAGATAGCAACGGTCGTATTTAGCTCTTGTTAATGCATCAGTGATACCAACATAACAGTGCGTTCCTAATGGCGTCGCGTTGTCGCCACATCGATTCGCGAAGTGAATTTTGGTTTTATGCAATTGAAAATCAAAATGCATATTTTCCACCGCCCGAAATGCAAAAAGTTTTCTTTTATAGTAATTAAGGCGAATATAAAGTTTTTTTCTAAAAATTATTCGTAATAAGCGTGTCAGGCCCTATCCAAAATTTACCGAAAATTATAATAGTTCAATAAACAACTTCGCACATTTCAAAAGATCGTCATACAAGATGGGTGCCAGGCAATTTTCCACACTTCAGATTTGGCTTCAATGCCGTTCATACAAAATCGCGCAAATGCTATGTCCAGGGCTTTTTAAGTTCACGAATATTCAGAAGATGCATTGATAAATTGAGGGTATGTTGTTCAGATTACTAAATTTACCAACTGATTATGGAAACAAATAATATTTTAAACCATACATAGACTAATGGTTTACATTATAATATATTATACTAATGTATTATAAAGATTAGGTTAAGTAATAGTTGATGCTCAATGAACTAACATGACTTGTCTTTATACAATGTAAAGACACTCATATTATGCACAAGATTATTATTATTACTACTGACAGAAGAATAAGGTGTTACCACTATAAAAAATGTTTTGCAAATACAAAAGAAGCTGAAAAATTATTAAAATAGGTGCTTGAAATATCGCCAGGCTGAGTAATAATGATTATATTCTGAAAATTCGTTGCATCACCTCGCTTCCCTGTCTTGAATACCGTTGCCTTCCTGACTTCTGGCAACATCGCTCAGAACCCCACCTATTTTGAACCCGACCTTACTGAGTTCAAAATCAATGCTTTTCGAAGCATTTTGAACGAGAAGAGATTCTTTGATATCTCCCGTGTCGCCTCCTTCATATTCCTCAAGTTCAGGATCGTTAGATTCTTTGTCCAAAACTTCTTCGGCTACGTTGACCATTGTTTTCGCATTCATCAGGATCTGATGATTGTTCGCCTTGGGTTTGGCGAATCCTTGGGTGACTGACTCGGTCAAAGATGGCAGATAACTGTCGAAAGATCCTTGTCTGTAAGAGATATGATCAAAAATTGTAATGAAAAGTTTAGTTTTAGGATTACAAATTATGTATGCAAAACGTTAAATGAGGGAAAGATGTATTCTTTGCGTTGACAGATGTAGACTAATTACAGTGCAGGTCTTTTAAAAGCAATCTAACCCATCATTTTGTGAACCAAGTATGTGTTTTAGTGCAACTTCATGGATCACATGCGTTAAAGCCATGTACAGGGTTTTCCAATAAGAGGTGTTATTTTGAATAGCCCGCTATTTCGGTAGATGTTACTTTTGAAGCTGTCATTTTTTGACATTTGACAAGTAAAAACTACGTCATTAATAAAAATGGAACAATACATGCTTCAACAATGCATTGAAATTATTAAAATTCACTTGAGTGAATCAAATGCAAATCATCTTGAGTGATGAGGCCCATTTCCACCTCGGTGGCTTCGTCAACAAGCGAAATTGTCGCATCTGGGGCTCGGAAAACCCAAAAGTTATTGTTGAAAAGCCTCTCTATCCTCAACGTGTGACTGTTTGGTGCGGTTTATGGTCCGGAGAAGTCATTGGACCTTACTTTTTCGAAAATGAGGCTGGAGCAACAGTTACGGTGAAAATATCGCTATCGAGAGATGATTAATGATTTTTTATGGCCTGAATTGGATGGTATTGATCTGGACAACGTTTACTTTCAACAAGACGGCGCTACGTGCTACACAAGCAACGAAACCATTGATCTTTTACGATTGAATATCGAAATAACACCTCTTATTGGAAAACCCTGTAGATAACGATAAGAAACAGTTAAATAACTAAATAAACCATACAATGTGTCTAGAAACTCGTATTATAAGCAGGAAACTGGTGAATCTACATCACATTTGGAATCGATTTTGTGGTATGTATAACTTGTTTTGATTTGAGCTTTCGTTTTCAAGTAAATTGAGTCCGAATTTGAAATTTTTTTGGTCATAATTGAAAAAAAAATCGGTCTCTAGGGGAAATTTACTAGGGGAAAAATATATTTCGAAAAACTTTGCATTATGAAAGTGCAACGCCGGGTACTATCATTGAACCAATTTACCTTTCTGGAAGACCAAGATATGCTCCCGGTGCTGATGCAGATCGTGCTCCACGTGAAAGCTTCCCTGGTCGTAAGAAAGGATTCTGAAAAAAAAATAATTAAAAAAATATGCATTAGTCCGATATATCATAATTGTATAAAATGCCAAGTTTTAGACGGAATTTTCATGTAACATTTACTTAAAATTTCAAATAAGGAATTATACAATTTGCCCAAAGAAACGTAAATATTTTCTAAATGACAATTCTTTTTTCAAACTTTCTTTAAGCAGGTAGGTACCATAATATTGAAAAATTCAATACACACAATACGGAAAGAGTTTTATCCAAAGATATATTGACCGGTCGGTGGCCGAGTTGACATCGCGCTTGGGTCCCACCCAAGCGTAGCGTGTTCAATTCCTCGGCTGGCTAAGTCCTCCATCACAACACAAGCAACATTTTCCGCTTTCTGTGGTGGCAGTAGGAGATTTTCAAATATTGTCAGGTTTTTCGTAACCAGGGAATGTTTGTCTTTCTTTAAAAAAAATTATTTAAAAAAAAAAATATTAAATTAGCGTCAACTAATTTTAAATTTATCCAAATACGAAAATGCATATTATCCGTTGACAACTTATTCGTTTAAATAATAATTCTAAAAGGTTAATTTAGTGAATAAATTCTAGGACTAGACTAACCTGGAAGCTGTGTTTCTTGAGCATGGTCTTGATGAGGATGAGAGTTGACACCTTGGGGATACTGGTGACCACCCTGGCCACATCTTCCTCCGTTACCTCCACCAGCTGACAGTTCTCTTCCTCCGAGGGGAGAGGCCAGCGACCGTCCACGGTCACCCATGGGTGTACCTGCAATAAAACATCAGATTCTGGTTACAGATTGACAGATTTAATTTTTTTGATGGATTTCGAAAAGAGACCCCGTGTTCGAGGAGTAAGACTCTCGACTAGCAAGCCGGAAGTAGCGGGTTTAAATCCCGGCGTGCGCAAGTAAATTTTATTTGATTAATTTGTGTTGTTTCACAATTTATTAATTAAAAATAATTTATAGTATATTTGTGGCACGGAAGGTACTCTCAGTATCGTGTAGCCAGGTATTTACCCACCTTCCTCTTCCTCATCTCTTTCCCGTCCCCCCTACCTTCAGCCTCACAACATATCCAAATAAGGGATGCCATAGTCTCACTGGATCCATACAGTTGGTACTCTTGTGCGGTATTTACATAAAAAAAAAACATTTCTGGTGAAATTACGTCACTTCGCCACGTTTTTTGTTTGAATATCTGGTCGAATAAATAAAACTAATTCTTCGAAAATCAGCTGCCGAAACACAGATACCTAAGCCAAATCTGTCTTACATTTTCAACTCTCGTTATAAATTAAAATTTCGAGGTCGAAATTTTGATCTTGCTGATGCAATAATTTCTGCGATGGCTAAAAGTGCAGGAACGTCTTCCTCGTCAAAACTCATCTTGACAGTTGACAGCTAAAATGATAGAACACACGTCTTTCTCATCAGGCGTCTAAAAAAAAATGAAAAAAAATGTCTATGGCCACGCCCACCGCTCCCCAATGTTTCAACAAAGGGAGGAGACGGAATGTGGACGAAAACAAAAATGTTTGCGGTAATGTTTGAGGTATTGCTTGTGGAAACGGTCGCAGGAGACCCCGCTTCACGGTTTTAATAATTTGAATCGGGAATATTTGCATTGCAATATGGCACCGGGGTTCGTGTGATCGCTTGAAAAACTAAACATCCGTTAGTAAAATAGTAATAGGTATAAAAAATAATTTAAAAAATTGATTCCGTGGATTATTTTCCTTTGTCCGTAATGATAATAAATTAATTACCCTAAAAAGATTAACAAAAAACATGGCGTCTTGTCTTGGACTTTGTTTGTTGTTTTGTTGCTGGCTGAAAATTAGCTGAAAAAAAAATACAAGCACACACTATGTATTTCTTGTTTAGTATTAATTTGTACCCTGATAATGCTTGAGCAAAGCGAAACCGGTTGGTAAATAAATTAATTAAAAACTCGTGGTTTTACACAAAATAAGCGTGTTATTTATTTTTATTAAATTATGTTTGCGTTTTTCTCGACCTGCATCAATTCCGGTAGGAAAGGATTGGAAAGACGAGCCGCATTGCAAAAGTGCAGATGGTTACAGTTTTTTTTTTACTTTGTGATACAAACTAGAGATTGTAATTACCTTGTAGCGTCAAAGAAAGTATTTGTTTTGCACTTGAAGGGTTGAAAGCAAAGATATTAGAAGAACGAGATATGCTATGTTGGCCGCCGGACCGTAGGCGGAGTACTGCCTAATTAGGGTACCTTTAATACTATCGGGACGTGTACGCACAGAAATCTGTTCTATGTATTAGTGCGGATACCTTAGCGTAAGCCGTAAGCGAAGGTGTGCAGTAGTATTGGTGAACAAAACCGGCGACACTGGGTAAAACAATTCCACACAGTATGAACTGCTTATAGCACATCTCGTTCTTCTAATATCTTTGGTTGAAAGAAATGTCACTGCCAATAAGTAAACAAATTGGATAGACGTCCAAATTGATTGACTTGAAATCTGGGTATCATTTCGACGAGCTGAAGGCAAACCACGTGACCACATTTTTGGCACCAATAAACTCCGACAAGAGTGCAAATTGAAGTAACCAAATTCTGCGCAGAAAAGCAATGTTCCATTGTTAAGTAAGGCAGAAGTATGCAGCACAGTAAATTGTCGCACTTTTTTACGCAGGATCTGAATGTTAGTTTTTAAACGAACCTCTTGGTTGTAAAAATGACTAGTAATTCGTAAGCAGATTTTATTTTCGAGGACTGAATAGTGGTATTACAATGCGAGTTGCCTGTATATTGTCAGATTCACTTATTGACAAATCACAGAAAGGAAGAGGGTCACGCTGCCTCCCGCTCCCCCTCTCCCTAATTGTCGGGTCAGTCACTTTGATATTTTTGATTAAATCAAGCGAAATATCTGACTTTGATGTTTCCTTAATTATTAAGCTTAAAGGTAGTTGCAAATGTACACATGTAGGTGCTTCCTCAAAACATCCTTTAAGGCAACTTATTATTAAGATATATCCGTCGACAGCCAATATTTTCGTAACCAAAATACTCGAATAATAACAGAACATGAATAGGACTTTTACAGAATTTGAAAATTCACTTAAAGATTGAAAATTATGGTAGTTATTTACCTAACCGCCGCACTTTTGGGCACAGGTTATAGAAATTACACTTTATTTCAACAATTTCTACAAGAAATAATTATTTACATGCACAAATTAGGTTAAATAAATATTCTTCGGGTGGGTTAATTAAGTTATATGGAAACGAATCTTTTGCAAACGTCAATTCATACAAAAAGAGTAAAAAATGGCGGCAAAGGGTTTGTTTTAAAAGGGAAATTTTGAGCTTTGATTGAATAAAAATTTAATTTTAATGCATCTTTTACCATCTCTTCCAACGAAAATAGTTGTTTCTTGTAGTAATTAAGTTGAAACTAAAGGCAATTTTCATCATCTGTGCCTATTAAAAGAGCGGCGATTTGGTATACCTACATTTACAAGATTAATACCAAATTTTCAAATTTAGAATTTCTTGCTTGAACAGATGATCCGTTTCAATGGCCTGTCTGGGCCCTAGTTTGACCTGGAGTCAGTTTTCTTTCATATCGGTATAGATTCATTGATGTATTGTATTGTCTATGTATAAATTACACTAGGTGTTTCCTGTGCTAGGTGCAGCGATGCAAAACATTTCTTTGTAAATATGACATCATTGCAATAACTTCTTACACAGAGAGGAGCAAATTATTGATGAATAATTAATACAAAATTGCTGCTTTAGACACCTAACTGTGCATTTAATATTAAAATAAAGTGCTTTTCATAGAATACGATAATAATGTATTATCAAAAGTGTTTTTGTCGATCTAAAGCAGAGATGAGCAAGCTTTTATACAGGAGGGATAATTTAATCTCGGGGTGCAGAGTACACGGAGAAAATGAAAATTATATGAAATATAATTAAGTTCATTAAAAATCTGGTCAAATTATTCGTTTTCCTGTTAAAAACGGGACTGAAAGCCTATAACGAATGATTTGACAAATTTCATAACAAAATATCAGTAAATCACGAATATTTTATGAGGAAGTCGGAACACGTGTTCTTAAAAATAAAAAAATATACTGTCGCATCTCGTCCATTATATTAATTTTTTAAAAGTATCTTCATTTTTCTCCGTGTAGGTACATATAGCTTGAAGTGGATAATTTTGCAATCGGTGGGGTCGCAAACCTTTCATGTTTTCTAAAGCTGTAATTTTTAAATAAAATATTGATATAACCAAAAACAAAGCACCGCAGGCGAATTATTTTTGTTTCACAGGCTAAACCAATAAATTCTGTCGAGACTATCATTCTTTAATATAAAAAAACGCAATACATATAATAAAAAAATAATTGAAATTTTGGGTGGTTGATTCGAAAAAGACAGATTAAAGTTTGTTGAGTAACCCTTTCGTGTTTTGTAATACCGATTTTGAAAACGATACGTATTTGATCATAGCACCCGAAATCCCCGCATTTCTAATGTTTAATAACATGGTTACAGCTAGGTAACAACTCTTGAAAATTTTTAAGTAAAAAAAAATGTGTGTTGTTTTTGTAGATAATATCTATAAATTCATAGAGCCAAAATGGTAATTATGTAATATATAATTACATTAAAAAATATATATTTCATGTATAAAATTCGCGCGAAAGAAAAAAATCGCAAAGCATGATCCGATAATTATTAAAACACATATTGTTAATTTATTTTACATGTTTTAAGTGTGAAAAAATAACAGTGTATCATTAAATGCAACTTAGGCATACATCAGATTTATGGCAGATTTTGCTCTATTTTAAATATTAGCGCGCTTCCTCTAACATTCTTATTTCCATATCTCTCTTTCAAACCTTCTTATTTTTCTTTTTCAAGCTTACTACGCTTTCTACTTAAAATGAGAAATATCAAAACTATCTTTCGTTATTTATATATTTAGAAACATAATTTGGAAATGTTTCAACTCCTGTAAAACGGAACCCACGCAATATTAAGATTGTATAACAGTTTTCCGCTTAAACCTTTTACAGAACAGAACAGAACAGCTGTTTTGATATTTTATTCAGCCAAGAGTACTGAATGGGCTCGCGGGCCGCTTGTTGCTTAACGCTGATTTGCTCAGCTCTTTGCACTCAAAGTTTAAATTGTTCTGTATTCAAATTAGAGTGCTTTCAAACTAAACTTCTCATTGAACTGAATCTTAAAGCAGATAAACTTTATGCTCAATAGAAATTTGTAATATTTCAGTTTATTTGTTTAATAATTTATTATTGACAGCAAAAATTTCAACACACTGTTTTTGTTTGTTTTCAAAGTCGTGCTAAACGTTAAAGTAGGCGCACGCTTTAATCCCGTGACAGACAACTCTATAATCTCGAGACTTGGCCTATTTCAGCATATGCTGAAATAGGTTTCGCTGGCAATATAATAACATAACCTTCAAAATACAAAACCAGGGTTGCACGGGGTATACTTATTGTGACATCATAGAGAATAGTTGGTGAAAAGCGACGCTCGTTATAATCTAAGTGTTCATAGATGGCGTAAGTTAATTTATTTAATTAAAATACGCTTTTTTACAATATTATGACAAATTATTTGTTTGCTTTCGAACATACGCAATATGAATATGAATAAATTGATGTGTTCGTTTTAAAAATCAATTCATACAAATTCAATATTGTCCGATGATAAAGGCATACAAATTCAATAATTTTCCGATTATTGAATTTGTATGCCTTATCATCGTATTAACAAATTATCCGATGATTCAATCCAATATATAATTTTTTTGCTTTTTCGAAAAAGAGATGAGTTTTATCAAATAATTTGGCTAAAACGGAGTCTAAAAACGTTCGATTACAAGCACTAAACTGGTTTTTATTTATTTTGTAAATAATTTTATAAGAACGCAAAAAAGTTAATCAAGTGAAACTCAAAGTCACAGATAATTTAAGCTATAACACTGTATTTCTTAAAAGTTGTTTCCTTTACGCGTTCATGCATTTCCATCGAAAAAATGTTTTTTTTAGTATTTCACATTTATATTTTTTATTGAGTAATTTATTTTTTTATTTGTATTTTACTCAAGCGAAACGATAGGAAAACATTAAATTTTTCTAAAACATATTTTTGGTATTCATAATGTACACCAATTCGTTATAAAGATTAATCAAAATAGTGATTTAGCATTAACCTTCGCCTTAATAAGTATCAATAATTTTCAGCTTTTATTATAGTACGAGTAAAAAGAAAATATGAAACGAATGCATGGAATGAAGGAACCCAAATTACGGATAAGGCTGGAGAGAGTGGAGAGTCAAAGCTACTTTAATAATAAAAATGTAGAGATTTCGGGAGCAGGTGCCCCTACCCCTCCGGTCTCCCCTGGCAGGAAGAAGTGTGAATAAATAATTCAACAGGAAGCTAGTTCCACTGCGGCGGTCATCAATTCCACAAGATGGCGCACCGACCGGAAGTGGGAGCGCGGAAGCCGGAACTTAGCGGATCTCCGGAAGAAAATTTTTAAAGAGGATCAAAACAGTATTATTATTTTAAAACTCTGTTAATTTCACAAGATTAAGGCAGCGGGAACAAACTTAGGACCGGTTGTTTCGGAGAATTTGAACAATTCATCAAATTTCAACGTTAATTTGCGAGTTCTGTGAAAGTCCTATTCCAGTTCTGATATTATATCATTACAGGCTAGTTGCTTAACAGAACTGAAATAATAACAGAACTAGAAAATATCTTTCACAGAACTCGCAAATTAACGTTGAAATTTGATGAATTGTTCAAATTCTCCGTAACAACCCGTCCTTAATTGAAGTTGAATAATTCAATGGGAGTTTAAAAAAAATCGAACCGTATAAAACAAAGTTTTTTTGTCCATAATACGTCTATTTTTAATAATGGATGCATTTAAAAATATACATATTTTTTTGGTTTGACTGATGATTGAAACTACCTCCCCAGGGACTGCCTCTTAACTGCTGTCAACTTTAAAAAATATATATAATATCTCCTTTTAAATGTTTTTTTTAAGTGTTTTTTTCTTTCCTTTATTCGTAAAATATATTTTTATACAGTTTTTTACATGCTTTTCGACTACCACACTAGACACATGTCCGTATTATGGTAGTATTTTTATTATCTATTTTTATTTTTTTGGTTTGACTGACGATTGAACCTTCCTCGTCAGAGAATGGAGTCAACAACGTACTATCAACACCTAAGCCAATTCCCAATTGGATAGTAAGATAAAACACCCTGTTTCTTTTTCCCAGAAACTTTGAGTCATAACTTTTTTTCACGTTATTTGTATATATTTATTGTAATAAAATAATTACTTTGCTCCATATAAAAAAATAATAAAACGTCAACTGTAAGTAATTTGACATTAAAAAATTACCTACACACTTCAGCACAAACATGATTGAATTAATTAAAAGTTTAAGTCGAATGTTCAATTAACACAAATTATTCAATTGCGTGGCGTAACGTTCAACGTTCCATTTGAATTTTTTACATCTTAATCAAAGAAATCCAATTAAACATGAGATAATTTACATAGAATGAATATTCATTTTCACGCGTAAGCAACCTTTTCCACGATTTTATTACAAGATTTTTTTTACATTAGATCCACACAGGAGGCCCTGAGGAAAATAATTTCCCTCAGGGCTAATGTCATCTTTGGGAATTCTGTGTGGAGGGTTTTTTTAATGAAAGGAAGGAGAGGAAGATCTGGGAATGAAAAAGGTCTGAGGGGTGGGTAGGAATATGGGTTTCAATGTGTCCAGGTGGTCAGTGCGGTGCAAGACTATAGGTCAAGAGAGAGTCCGGCTGGAAAGGTCAAAATGTCCCCCTCAACCAGTCTCTCTCGATCAGACAGTAAGTGGGCAAACGCATCCTCCGCCAAGACCTTGACAAACCTCAACCCATGAACCCAGGCACCCCTGCTTAGTCACCAAATGTAGCGGACCACTTGGGGTGACCTATGGCAAGGGGGTTGGTTATCAAATAAATGGTTACCGGGTCGGCGGTACCCAAACCAATCTCCAAAATTAGAGATTAAGTATTCTTAGTTTAGGTTCTCCATTCTTTACTCGTTTTATATTCTTAAATTAAATAACAGTAAAGGATGCAGCCGTTAATTTAATTGAAAGGTATTATTTTAATTATGTCACTTTATAATTTTATTTCCAGATACTCACTGATTAAGAATTGCAGACCATTTTTTGCGTAGAAGCTTCTTATGCGAGAAAGAAAAACAGCCAAAGTCTTAGTTGAATGGTACTAATAATTACAAGTCTTAATTGCAGATCAATAGTTTTTGAAAGTAGCGAAGTCCTGTTTTAACTCCGGTTTAAAAATTTGTTTATAAGTTCCGTTTAGGGTTCAAGATGGCGACCGTTTATTTTGACTATCTTACTACCATTTTTTCAATATTTTTTTACAGTATATATTACCTATTCTAAAACTGCTACAATAATATTCCATTACCCACGTACTAATATTTGGACTTCATAACATTGAGACATTACGCGCAAAAAGCTGCAAGACTTTTAGCTTCACCGGGGAGTTAAATATATCAAAATGTTTATAATAAAAATATTGTTTTGTGTTGCCGATAAATTTGTCTAATGAAGCCAAAAATTATGGTACCCACCTGCCTGAAAAAAGTTTGAATTGTCATTGAGACATTTCTATGAAAAAATTGAATAATTCCTTTTTTGAAATAAAAAAATAACATATGTTACCTATTTATAGTACCTACTTAGAAATCTTGATTTCAGAGGAAATTTTGTTTTTGATTTCTTAACTAAAGATAAGTCTCAGCTGTAGGTCGCTATTTAAAAAAATCTGAGTTCTATCTCTAGTCTTAGTCTCTAGATATATACCTATAGGTTCCATGATAACTCAACACAGTGACAATTCAACACACCTTTAAAAAGTGATATAAAGTCATTAGAAACGATGAAAAAAAAAAACCTAACCTAACCTACTTAACCCAGTTAATAAAGTTTTTGTTTCATCACTTACCATGACTTTATATAACTTTTTAAAGATGTGATGAATTATCATTTTGATGATTTATCCGGTCACCATACCATATTTAATTGTATGATAAAATTAACTTTTTTAAATGTATATTGGTAGGTAATTTAAATAAAAAAATTGTAATTATTTTCTCTACAGCTCTTTTGTCATTTTACCTTGCTCGAGTAGATCAAAAATCAGCTTAAATTGTGAAAATTCCCAGGGACAAAACGTGACACCATGATTTCCGTAAGCACAGTTCACAACCAAGTTGCACGTGCGCACCACAGGGCACGCTCACCGGACACGTCCAACGGGCACGTCCGTTGGCCACGTCCACGGGGCATTTCTTTACGGGAAATCCCCGGCATCCGGTGAATATTTTATCACGGGGTGTATAACTGTATATAGCTAACAGATATCCAACTTGCAAAGAAATTAAACTACGAGAAACATTGAATAACAAGAAACGAAGGATTTTTTCATGAAAAGCAATTACACGAGCGCTACAGAAGAAGCCTTTGCTGTTTTAATTAAATGTGTTTATTTGTTTTTCTGTTTCTTGTTCTGTTTATTAATTTCAGTTTAGAACAAAAATAAGTTTATGTAAAGTTTTGAATATAAAACCAAGTCAAATAATCTTTCCGATTATTTTTAATGATATACGTTTATACTGTTTATTGTTGATACTAGTCGTTACGAATGTTGGGTCAAACACAGTAATCATGCAGATGCATTTTTTGCATGTTTATACTGTTATTCGACTCTAGAAAAGAAAAAAAGTTTAACAGTGGGTTCCTTTCTTGATACGTGTAATACAACATGAACTCCGATTGCGGTACCTGTTAGCTGAGCATTTTTCTCCGGCATACCCAATTTCTATCAATTTATAAGAAGTTTCTTTTAATATTTTTAAGTTAAGCACCAAAAAGTATTAAGAATTATCTTCTGTTCTGTTATTTAATATGTTATAGGTATGAAAAAATTCAGAATGTATCTTTAAATCAACTAAAGCATTTCTTGAGAGAATTTTTCTCTATTTCAAACGAATCGTGTTTTATTAAATATTTCCACAATTTTCGCTTAATTATTATCGTTTTTTTTCTTAATATTAGTGCACTCCCTCTAAAATTCGTATTTACATATGTCCCTTTCAAACCATCTTTGAACGCATACGACGGGGCCTAAAGCGATCTAGGAGGTTTTGCTTAAGAGGAAGCTACAAGCTAAAAATGTGTTTATTATTGGTATAACTTATATCGCAGGTAATAGGCATTAAAATCGCTTGACAAACGGAGTCTAGAAACGTTCGATTTCAAGCAAAAAACTGGTTTTTATTTATATTGTAAATAATTTTATAACAAAGCAAAAAAGTTAAGCAAGTGAAACTGTCACAGATAATCTTAGCCATAATATTGTATTTTTTAAAAGTTGTTTCCTTTTTGCGTTCACACAATTCTATTGAAAATATTTTTTTTATTATAGTTATATATTATAGTTTGCATTTATATTTTTTATTGAGAAATTTATTTTTTTATTTATATTCTACTCAAGCAAAACGATAGGAAAACCTTCAATTTATCTAAAGCATATTTTTTGGTATTTATAATGTACACCAATTCGTTGTAAAGATTAATCAAAATAGTGATTTGGCATTAAGCTTCGCCTTAAATAGACTTAAGGCATTTGTCGAGATATTTTTGCTATATTTTAAACGAGCCGTGTTTTATTGAATGTTTTTACAATTTTCGCCTAATTGCATGCACCCTCTAACATTCGAATTTACGCATCTCCTTTTCAAACCATCTTCTTCTTCTTTTTAAACGCTTGCTACGGAGCCTTAAACATAGAGACTTTTTTTAATGAAACCTAATTTTGCGATAATTTATTTAAACATTGAAATTTTTCCGAAAAAATCTAAATCATTTAGCAGCCCGCGACAGCCGTAATTTTTTAATACAATCATTCGTTTATTTTGTAAAGCATCGTTTAAGCTTGTTAATAATATTATTTCTGTATCTGGAAGGCATAGGACACACGTCAATTAGGATAATTTTACAGGAGAGCCGAAAAAGGTTATTTCTTTTAAATTTTAATATATTTTTAATTGGATTAACAATGAAATAAGTTTGGGTAAGCTTAATTTAACGATTTTGGATATTATGATGGCACTGGAAAACAATAATCATAATTATTTTTTTTATTTTATATTTCGTCCCGTACAAGATTTCGTTTTATGACACGGACATTTATGAAGAAAGTTATACAAAAATATTTTATTTTATTTAAAAAGTTATTAAATATATCCACTCTTTTAGAAATTGCATTCAATAGCACCATTATTTTTGCCACGCTATGCTGTGCTAGAACATCTGTTCTGCCGTGTGGTATCTTGAACAAGTCGTGGCGATGCTGAAGTTTTCAGGCATTTTTAAGATATAGCGGTTTTGATGTACGGAACAATGAAGATTTTTGGAAAATTACAAGAGGAAATACAACTAGAAAATATATATCAATTTTATAACTACATAATTCACGAACACATGTGGTTAATTTATATTTCAAACATAGAGCTTTACAATTAGAGACGCAATTGCGTAATAATATCTTGTCCAAACGGGTTCCACTTATAGAACTTAGAACGCGATAAGGGTGCGCGTGGATCGGATTCGTTAAAAAATGTTCTGGTTAAAAATTGGAACCAAGTTTTTCGCTTCGTGTCTAATCTACACATATCATTGATTCCAAGAGGAATGGGCTATAAATAGAGTTATGATTTAAATTAAAATTAAGTATTACAAGATTTGCTGTTAGTTTCTAGACTAAATCTATTCGTTGCCTCAGGTAAGTTAATATGATGCATGAACCTCGGATAAGTTCCATGCGTCCGCGTAGTAAATGAGGATTTCATTTTATTTTTTTATTACAGTATTATAAAGCCCGGATTTTATAATACAGTCATACTTCAATTAAGCGTTTTTAATTTAATAATTTATATTACTCTGTTTTATAACTGCTCGGAGCCAATGAGAATATAGCTTACCAATTTGTGAAAAGAGGAATAACATGGGAAAGAGGAAGGTTGGGAAGAACCTGGCCATTGAGATCTGGTTACCAAACATGGATAAAGCCATTTCAAGCCACGTTTCTATTCGGAATCTTTCAAAGATCTAAATTAACATAAACAGTATCAGACACAAAAATAAAATAAAAAAATTGACCGATTTATTTTGGAACACAAATTTGGCGCATAAAATTTTAAAATTTCTAAATTTCTTTAAAATTTTAAAATATGTATTTTTTATTTAATTTTTCTTTATATTCTAACATTTCATAATTCATAACCCAAATAAGTAAAATTGCACATATTTGTACCAAATGTTTGTCATACCTTTTGAGTAAATAAAAAAAATATTAATTCAACCACCACACCGAGGGCATGTGCCTAGCTTGGTGGTCTAAACATGCATTATAATTGTAAATACTTTGTCACTGAATAAGACTTTGCACGAAGATGTCCTCTTCCACCCGGCATGCCGCTCCCGAAAGTCCCGAAAGCCCTTCTGGGCGGAAGGAGAGAGGCTCCTCTGATTACCTCTCACCCCAGAAGATAGGTGGAAACTTGAGTGGCAAACGGCCAACGTGGGAAATGCCCATCTCATACAGGACCCCACCGAGAGACAGCCTGGGTTCTCATTGCCTCGCAAAACCTGGTCCACCATCAATAGGTTAAGGTGCTCCCATAGCCGCTGTGCCCACATGATGCACAGATGGGGCCTTAAAGAGTCGGCGATGTGTGAATGTGGTGTGGTGCAGACCACCGAACATGTGGTCAACGAATGCCAGCTCCATTCATTCCCCGGCGGGATTGATGAGGTCCACATGGCGACGCCTGAGGCCCTAGACTTGCTCTCAGACCTATATATCCCCCTCTGAACCCCCCACCATACGAAGAAGAAGAAGAAGACTGAATAAAGAAAATTTAAAACATTTGGCCTCAAATCTAAATTCAAGTTTCGTATGAAAAAGGCCGCGCAACTGTTCCACCTCAAGCTTATTTAGACATTTGTAATTATAATGTTTAACCTTTTCCTGTTAGATACTCTTAACCAAAACTCGATATAGCTCAGTTCCCCAGGAATCTTAAGACATCAAACCAATCATTGTTCCACGCATTACGAGTTACCTTTGAATATTCATGCGTGGCCTTAAATCTTAAATTTTCCCTAATCCCTCGAATTTCCTGAGAGGTAATTATTAAGCCTAACTTCGACGAGATGATTTAGAGACATAACCGCTCTCAACGTCACATTAAAGACATTGTTGTAATTTGGTGAATACTTTAGTAGAAAACATATATCATGTAAATAATTGCATGTCAGTATTGACAAGACAAAAGGAGTTGAATTCAGATTGCGGGGTATCTAATCATCTAGAGAATTCTACATAATGGGTTTTCCAATAAGAGGTGTTATTTTGATATTCAATCGTAAAAGATCAATGGTTTCGTTGCTTGTGTAGCACGTAGCGCCGTTTTGTTGAAAGTAAACGTTGTCTAGACCAATACCATCCAATTCCGGCCTAAAAAATCATTAATCATCTATCGATAGCGCAATCCATTCACCGTAACTGTTGCTCCAGCCTCATTTTCGAAAAAGTAAGGTCCAATGACTCCGCCGGACCGTAAACTGCACCAAACAGTCCCACGTTGAGAATAGAGAGGCTTTTCAACAATAATACTTGGGTTTTCCGAGCCCCAGATGCGGAAATTTTGCTTGTTGACGAAGCCACCGAGGTGGAAATGAGCCTCATCACTCAAGATAATTTGCATTTGATTCACTCAAGTGAATTTTAATAATTTCAATGCGTTGTTGAAGCGTGTATCGTTCCATTTTTATAAATGACGTAGTTTCTACTTGTCAAATGTCAAAAAATGACAGCTTCAAAAGTAACATCTACCAAAATAGCGGGCTATTCAAAATAACATCTCTTATTGGAAAACCCTGTATATACTTACTTTTTCAACTCGGAATCTGAATAGAGATTATAAAAAGATATATTCTTTTATCTTTATTACACTCTTGTGTAATAACTTAGGGTTCAAAATAAGTTTGTTATAAGTCGTTAGAAATTCTGATTGCGGGGTAATCATCTGGATAATAATACGAGTATATACTTACTTTTTCAACACGGCATCTGAATAGAGATTATAATAACATTTATTCTTTTAAGAACTTAATAAATTCAAAAGAAGATTGTTATATGTCGGTAGAAATTCGGAATGCATTGTTGATAAAGCTATAGGAAAAGTGAGGGAAAAAACTCTATCTTATAGACATGCTAGATTCTTGGATTGTGGATGGAATTTTCGGAGTATCAAGCCCTAAAGTTTTGAATATAATATTTTAACAACAACTTTAAAATATATACATGCAAAGTTCAAAAGTCACGCTTTATGTGTATTAGGTCCCAAAGCATGCAATAAATTTCCAAAAGAACAAAAAAAACGCTGGAGAATTCGAAGGAAAAATTTAAACTCATCTCCTTGGAATTTCATACATATGAATAAATAATAAGCTACCTACCCTTATTTCAGAGCACCCCGCGGTAACCACGTACATTCTAAAACATGTCATTTTATTTTTGCACTGTGGTGCAAATTATGAGATTCCATTTTTTTATCGTCCATGAAAAAGTTAAGGTCCTTCATATATTGAATGTTATTGGTCATACTAATAAATGCGTTTTAAAATTTACACAACTGCTAAACAACCATTGAGTTTTTTTGTGTATTCAATTATTAGTTTATTTTAAACTGTATATAGTTCTGCTGTATAACTATTGTTCTGAAGGCATTACCAAACTGTAGTGAAGTTACTTATTGACGAAATATTTATATTATTTCATAATAGGTACTCATAATGAATTATAAGTATTCTTAATACTGTCGGAAATTATTAATGGTCAAAATTAAATGAAATATTAAATTAAATTATTAATCACCCCTTAAACATTCCCCATTTACTGTATTGTTTAAATCTGACTACAGGTCGTTAAAATAGGGTGTTCCAAAATGAACCATTTTTTATAACTCGATTTCTTTTGCATGCATTGTTATTGTTATAAATAACCAATTTTTATTTCTATAATAATTGCACTCGGCTAAAACACGGGTAACAATTAATTAAAGAAAAGCGTTTTTAACTTCTTCTAAGTACAGAAATATTTTCGTGAACATTTCGGAGTCATCAGAGGTTTTCCAAACATAGGTTTCAATATATTTAAGAATGGAAGAGTCAAATTTTTAAATTGACATTACCAAAGTAGAATGTTTGATAAATTATATTAACCTAACCTAACGTAACAGAACAAAGTATCGAAGGAATGAAGTTAAAAATTATTACCTTAATCTCAGGCAGCGTGATCCTTGTAGGTGGGTCCTTATCCAGCATCTTTGAGATGAGGTGACGGAGCGCCGGCGGTGGGGTTACATCAGATGGGAAGGCCAGGGGCTGTCTTTTGATCAGCGAGTACAGCCCCGCGGCGCCCTCGGCCCGCCAGGGGAGCACCCCCGTCACCAGGGCGTAGAGGGTTACACCCATGGACCAAATGTCAGAGGCCTGGAAATAATAATAAAATTTAGTTGAGTCAGGATTGCCACAGAGATGACATTTAAGTCCACATTAGAAATTGTTTTTACACAATCTAAGGATGTCAACAAACCGAAGATAAGGATAGAATAGTATTGTTACGTAAAGGGCACCCGCAGACGAAAGACTTTGGTAGCGGTGATAGTTGGAAACTATTTAAAAATTCATACAAATTTGTAGCGATGCTACTAGAATATTGAATTATAGCCAATGCAAAACGCATCGTGCTGCAACTTTCTAGATACAATGCTAGCATTCGGCGCTCCTACCTATAAGTCTGAATATTCTCGATGCACCGGGCGGCTATAAAATGAGGCGCATTGTGATGTACTCAGTCAGTCATAAATTAGTATTTTTCGAGTGACCAACCTGCGAGCCCTGCGATAGCTTACTACTTACCTACGCCCGGCTCTGCACGGACTACGAATTATCATGGACTCCTCGGGATCACATCAGCGCATTGTCTCATTACTAGATCCTTAAATTCAAAACAAGTCTCCCTAGTGTCGCGTCGCGTCGCACACCTCCATGTATCGTAATGGATTTTTGTAACCGCTACTGTTGAAACGCAACTCTCGTCTTCGGGCGCTCAAAGTGATGAGAAGTCCGAAGAGAAAACAACATTTTAGGTGAATTCAAAAATTCCACAGGGATTACATTAAGGACCACATGAAAATGAATATTTCAGTTTATCATAGGTATAGAACAATGCTTCCAAATATATTGATGTAATAATGAACTCCTTAACAGTCGCTCATAAATTATGCTTTTATAATAATAAATCGCTACGACTCTGACATCGCCATTTGATATCCTCTTTGATAAGTGGACATACGTATCGTGTGCTTCAACTAGTGACTTTTCTAATTCGTGAGACTTGAATGAATGGTTAGAAAAAACGAAAATTCCATTATTAGAAATATTGACGTGTGTTGTTAGATATTTCGTAATCTGTGACTTTCTGAGCAAACAAACGTGAGTACCGTCGATATTTATGTTTTTGAAAATTAATCTTCATTTCCAAATACAACTGATGATTATAAAAGTCATTCAATCAATCTGTAACATGATGCAAAATACAAACGCTTTCCTGCCTCTATTATGGACGTGCTTTTAATACTATCAATTGTGTACTCACCTGCATGTCAAGGCAAATTTTCACTATGACCAAGGTGAAGAGAGAACCATTGGAATTCCCACTCTAGAGTTTCCAACACTTTATAATATTCATACTTTCATTCAGAATGCAAGCAACACGTACCTTTGAAAAACCTGCTCTTTGATATTCGAGCGCCCTTAGAAATACTACCTTAGACACAACACTAGAGGAGTATGTTCTAATTCTATGGCAACTACTTATCCATTTACTTTCCAAACTTTGCTTCCATTTTACCGTACCATTATTTCTTCTCGCTGTGCATCCTAATGCAATTTGAAATCAGCATTTTTGCTTAATTCGTTTTATTTGATTGCTTCGTTAGATTGAATTTATTTCTGTAGGATAATCTCACGAAACGTTGCAGATATCATCTGTCTGTTGTACGCGGTGGCGAGCATTATTCTATGACCAAACGTAGGCTGTTTGTAATTTTTTAAAGTTCTGGTATAGATTATTATGCAATGAATATTTTAAAATAGCCATTTGTTATCATCTTTCGCTGATTTTTACTACCAACTGAATAAATAAACTTACCAACTTTACAGAAAAAATCATTTTTCATGAAAAATCAATATGTTTTTATTAGGGAATGCACCGTTTTTCAGCTTTTAAGAGTGCACATCACTGACACTTCTTGTAAGAGTTGTAAATGGGATAGGATTAAAAATATCTTTTCCGTTTTTTTAGGTTCACAATAATGATTGAGTTTTCAAGAAACATATCATTGACTAGCTGGACCACGCCACACTTTGCTATGGATTAGACGGTCTGTGCAGATAGAGAAATAATAGCGCGTGTTGCTTTGACGTACAACAGATGGCGCTGTTTTTTAAAAAAGCACGTTTTTACCTGTCACAGGTGACATCTATGTAATATAACTTTGTAACGAATGTAACGTTCAGTCAAAATTTCAAAGAAATTTCGTAAATTTAAGATTTTTAATAAGAGAACATTTAATTTTTTTATTTATTTAGATTTCTGCGTTTGCTTCAATATTCCTCATACTCCTCTAAGTAAAAAAATACTAAATCAACATTTAACTCAATGGAAATTAATTGGTCTAGAACATATTAATGTTTATTGTTATAATATTTTACTGTACGACTGTTTGCTTCCTAAATAAAAAGAAAAAAAATCTCATATCCATCATAATAAATTTAATCTAGCAACATTGATATTATAAATATAATACGATTTTTCATAATGATACTGAGAGTATCAATACCTTGTGAACTACATTCATCTGTATTCGTTTTTGAGCCGTTTTTCCAGTGTGGACATTAATTATACGACGCCAGAACAAGAGAGAGTATAAAAAATCTCAAAAAGTGTTTGAACACGGCTTATCCGAAAACCCGATTAAAATGCTTCATCTGCAAACAGAAAACTTGTTTGCACAATGACGCCGTAAAAAAAGAAGATTTTTGATTGCCAGGAAGAAATTGTGATGAGATCTGGACTGGACGAAGAAGTGAAAAAACCCCGGTGTAAAATAAACAGGAGAAATCTGTTCCGAGTTTTAGAAATGCTTTTCGATAACTTTAAACCACGATTAATAAATTATCAAAATGATATAAACATGCCTCTCTAACAGTTCCAGTATTCGATGATCTTTTTTTTACTGTTAATTTTTTCTACGTTCAGAGTTTAGTCTTAGGTTCTAGAGAATTACACAGATTTCTCTAGAATATTTCAACATTTTCCCAGGTCGGCTAGTGAATTTTGAATGATTATCAAAATTTGAAAATTTTCCTCTATTTTGTGTTTATCCATTTTACCTAAAAAAGTTTTTTTCCCTATATCTAGGGGAATTTCCCTCACAGTATGAGATGCTCGACGCCCGAATGTTAGGATGACCGCGAAAATTTCTGTGTGAATTTCGCGCTTTGTAGAGAACTAACAGCCATTAAATGTTTAAATTAGGTATCTACTAAAATCAAAGCTTACAAATTGTAACATTGTAACTGTTGGATCTCTTTTTAATTTACGCATTTATTTTAAAACACAAAAAAAACGTTAAATAAAAATATTATATAATCACCTAAACTAAACTCTAGACTACAATAAAATTAATTGGTAAAATTATCGCTGAAATTTTCAGTTTTACAAAAGTTTGTGGATTCCGGAGATTTGAAAAGTTTATCTCGAAGATCAAGAAAGAATGTTATTATAAGAAGAACAAACAGAACGGTCTTAAAACACGAAACCAAGTAAATCTTATATTCTTTTCTTTATCTTTGAATTAAGCAAAGTTTTCATTCTTCGGATTTCGATGTGAATGGGGTGGGAAGGATGTTGAAATCTACCCAATAAAAATACGGTACCACGAAAAATCAGAATTTCATTTCAAAAATCTTATATAGTCAAAGTAATGAAAATGCCTTGAACTAAACTAAGCCATTGGGATATATAATTTATATAATACTAACTTGGGGTAAAGTTTTGTGGTTGTGAATTAGAGTACCTTAAAACTGGGTGTATTTTTTTTTAATGTGGAAATTTATTTTAGTATTTTTTTCACTCGAACTTGCCATTTCTGCCTCGGGCGTCCTCGACTACTTCTGCCATTTACTTCCACTTCATAAATTATCCTTACACGCATTTCTTCGTTCATCACATACGCCACATGTTAACACACATAAGTAATTGATTAATTTGATCGTGCCTTGTCTTTCTCGAGCGTCCCAGATTGTTAATATTGAAATACTACATTATATCGACTTTCATTCGATTCCGTATATCAGGTGTATCTTTCTCAGGTGTCCCCGATTTTTTCTACCGTTCAAACCACCCCCTAAAATACTCATTGCATGGATATCCATGAATAAACAACTTGGGGATATTTGAGATATGACGGGCTTCGGTCGGTTTCGAGCGTTCGCCAGAAACGGGTCTCCAGCGATAACTGCAAAACGTTGACATGTGCGCTAAGATAGTCAAGAAAAGTCGTTCTGGATAAGACAAAATAAATTATGGAGTAATCTTTTATCGATAAATAGAGTTACTATAGTCAATATTCGTGTGAATTGGTTCTTTTGATATTAAAACTTTACTGTGCGTGTGCACCCGGAGCACTTGAAGTTAGTGAGCCAATCGGGCAACACAGGATAGTGGCAATGCAAGATGAAAAAAATATATTTGGTTTAAAGGTGGTTTTTTTCATCACTACTATATATATATCACTTTACAAAAGTCTGTTGAATTGCCATTGTCCTAAGTTGTCATGGAACCATTTTTTGAAAGGAAACCAAAATTTACAATATCCTAAATCAGGTTTTTCGTCACTTTTCGTGACTTCACATCACCTTAAACTTTAAAAATCTAAGAAATATGGTAAATAAAAAGGACAAGAAAAAAATCTATTACGCTTTATGTCATTCTCGTTTTAATATGGAATTATAGGAGAGAATATGCTGTATCTAAGTATATACATAACCTGAACACAATTCAAAAAGGAATCATAGACCATACTGAAAGTACCAATAAGAATGCCTTCGATTGAAATTTTCAATATTTTTGATGTACCAAATGTACAACAAATATATGCTTAAAATATACTATTCAAAAACACTGAATCCTCTACAATACCGCGTATTCATCACACAAGGTCAAATCACAATGACATAAAAAATATTCCATGTCATAAAACCACATTCGGTCAAAGAAATTATATTTATTTTGCGACGAAACTACACAACATCCTTCCGCCTCATATAAAACGAATAGAAAATTTGCATAATTAAAAATCAAGAATAAAAATCTGGCTGAAAGAGATTAATGAAAAAAAACTAATAAAACAGAAATGAATAACTTTATTTTGCTTCACCACAGGTCACCCTAGTGAGGAGGACTAAGAAATACAATTTACTATATATTTATATAATATCATATTTTATATGTACAATGGTCAAATAGTCTCTATAACAATAAAAAAATACTCACAGGTACCTGAGGTAAGATTGTTCAAAGATTTATTAGTTTCTTTTTCTCTTTAAGATGGATGGCGCTCATACCCATTATATTTAAAAATACACAATAGTAACAATAACAATCCCACGGGTAGTATTTATAGGTTCTGATAAACTATTTTAATTGGTAAACTTCTGTACATATTCGTACAAGAGATAATAAATTCCGTGGGTACCTAATAAAGCGTTTACCGAAATAATTGTTATTTCAAAACAAGTGGGAAAAGTTAGTTGTGTTGGGCTAAAGCTAGTTAAAATAATGATGTACTCTTTACTCGTCATTAAATATAACATGTCCCATTAAATGTGCTGCTCATACTATTCATTTCACTACCTCCAAAAGACAAAATATTTTTTTTTCAAGTGCTTAAAAAAAGCGGTTTACTCACAGAAAAGGATAGGAACGCATATTTTGACAAAAAATTAACAATTAGATCTGTCAAAGAGCAAAAAAGCGTATAGGTGGCGTTGATTTGATTTTTATATAAAATCTACAGTTTTATTCAAAGATTAATGAAATTTTGCACACTTGACCTTCAAAGCAAAAGGATGGTAGCTGTCTATATCTGATTTCAAAAAACTTTATGTAGGGATCAGGAAATGCACGAGACAGCTAGTATTTCAAAAAAACCCCACTAGACCATACTGAGATTGCTGTTCTAAGAAAAAGATAAAAAAAGGCAAAGAAGATTTAATTTTATATCTAACAACTCACAAGAGCGCCCCTGTCTGTACAGTGTAAAAACAGAGGAGCTATGTCGCCACCCGGAAGGGAGGCATTGAGAGGTGGGTTAAGGTAGGGGCTGTAGGAAGGGATTTATTAATGCGTGTCTTGAAAATGTCTGGATTATATGATGGAGGGAAAGCAGATGCCGGTAACTCGTTCCACATATAAGCCGTTTTAGACAAAAACAGTCGAAGAAGCAGCCCGTTCTCATCAACTGTGCACGCGTGTTCCCCTCGTGCAAATCGAAATTCACGTACGTGCATCGGTGCACCGGGGATCAATGCTTCTAGCTACTTAGATCAGGCTCCATTAAAATACCCGTAGAACAGATTGCGTCTGTGACTTGGAGATGGAAATCGGTCCAATAACAATGGATTGTCAATCAGACGGACCGCCTTCCTTTGCACAGAATCAAGTAGGTTTATCAAGTA
The DNA here is from genome assembly GCF_061612785.1 of Hesperophylax consimilis. Taxonomy (NCBI): domain Eukaryota; kingdom Metazoa; phylum Arthropoda; class Insecta; order Trichoptera; family Limnephilidae; genus Hesperophylax; species Hesperophylax consimilis. The sequence goes on from NC_142857.1 coordinate 11,418,929, forward strand.
GATATTGTGGGGCTCCAGACAAGAGGTGGCTCCCAAATTCAAATGTTGAGCGTATGTGAGATTAGAATAGGGTGAGTAGCTGGTTACTATTTAAGAAACTGCTAGCCCAATACATGATATGATACTATTCATCCTACATTAAAAGTTGAACAAGCCCTAAAGGAAAATGTAAAAAAATCCTGGGCATACTCAAAATCATTGCGTAACATCGATGGTTTCAAGAAATTAATAAGAGGGAATCATTGGTTGAGTTTTATGTTTACTTGATTATAGATGACAGTATCAGGATGAAACCGGTCACGTCAAAATACAGTTTCGGTATAAAAGATGATGTCGCGAAATTGTGTTTGTAAAGTTTCAGTTTCCAAAACAAGCGGTGAAAATAATACTGCAAAATGCTCTCCGCTCCTGAACGTGAAAGTTTTAGTTGCATTTTATGCTGAATGGAATTTTAAACATTTAAACTTTAAAGGTCCCTACCTACAACGAGTTTAAATAAAAACTTATCCTAGTATCACTAAATCACTCGATCACTGAACTATTTTAAACATAGCATACTTTAAAGGTCCCTAACTATACAACGAATTTGAAAAAAAAACTTATTAGAATCACTGAATCACTCGATGACTGAACTATTTTAAACAATTAAACAAAATTTAAAGGTCCTTTCCTACTATGACTTTAAATAAAAACTTATCCTTATCTTATAGAAGAATTACTCGATCACTGAACTATTTACATCTAAGGACACAGAGTTTAAAAAAAAATAAGGATTTTTTTTTTTTTTTTTTTTTTTTTTTTTTTTTTTTTTTTTTTTTTTTTTTTTTTTTTTTTTTTTTTTTTTTATTTTTTTTTTTTATAGTAATACCGCACAAGGATAGGCTGTACGAAAAACAGCGAAGCAGAATCCGTTTATCTTTTTTTAAATTTTTTTTATATTAACTCCACACAGGAGGCCCTGAAGAAAATAATTTCCCTCAGGGCCTATGTCATCTTTGGAGATGCTGTGTGGAGGGTCTTTTGTGGAGAGGAAGGAGTGAACATGGGTCTTGAAGAGTCCCATGTCTACCTGACGCCTGTGCTCTAAAGATTGCAGTCCGTTTGTTAAGATTGGGGAATCTATCAAACGGTCCGCCCGTTTCTGCACAGAGTCAAGGGGTTTTTTCAGGTATTTAGGGGCTCCGGACCAGAGATGGCTGCCAAATTCGACAGTAGGGCGCACTTGCGATTTGTACAGGGTCAGCAGTTGTGTACTATTAAAGTATCTGCGGGCCCTGTACAGTACGCCCAGCTTCTGAGAGGCCAGCTTTACTCTGACTTCGATGGAGCCCCCATACCTGAGCTGGTCACTTATAGTCACACCAAGCATATCAATGGAAGGCCTGTTCGGAAGATTGCTTCCGTTGAAGGAGACTAGATTATCATTTAGATCCCTTTTAGACGTAATCAGACAGGATTGGGTCTTTGAAACATTAAATTCGACGAGATTATTTTTACCCCAGGAGGAAATACTCTCGAGATAACCGTCCATTCTCTGCTTCAAAGCCCTCCGAGCCGTTGGAGTTTGTGTGCCCTTTGGGGGATTGTCAAACAAAAAGCTATCATGAACTGTACTGTCATCCGCGTAACAATGAATCGGTGCACATGTCAAAAGGTCATTGATGTGCAACAAAAACAAAGTCGGAGACAGAACCGATCCCTGTGGGACGCCAGCATTTATAGAGTGTGAGGATGAGGTGAAACCGTCAGCAACTGCCTGAATCGACCTATCCCTTAAAAAGTCAGCAATCCACGTACACAGGGATGCGGAAAGTCCTTAAGAAGGCAATTTGTTGACTAGTCCTCGGTGCCAGACCCGGTCAATATCTATATAAATAAAAAATTATAATGTTCGTTTGTTCAAAATCTTAAATTTCCGAATGTTCTTCACCGATTGCTTTTAAATTTTGACACAACTTTGCATTAGAATACGCGTATGTTTTTAGGTACCTATATTATATAGATGCCACCTGAGACAGGTAAAAACATGTATTTTTTTTAAATAGCGCCTTCTGTTGGACAAACATGCTTTTTTTTTAAACAGTGACATTTGTTGGACGAAACTCTATCTACACAGACAGACTAAGCCACAACTACGCGTGGCGGGGTACAGCTAGTATTAAATTCAAAACTCACAACCGACAACCTCCTTCGTGTAGGTAATCTCTAAGAGTGCTGAAGATGCCTTGTAACACCACGTATTTAAAAAAAATACTTTTTTGTATTTTTATGTGAGTAATGTAGGGTAGGCAATTCTTATACGAAATTTTAAAGCTTCCTCTTTCTCAGCTCTTTTCCCTCCCTATTCACATTTAGCTTAGCACGATGTCTTAGTTAAGAGGAAGCTACAAGCCAAAAACGTAGTAATATTGTAGGTAATAGGCATTAAAATCGCAATCGACAAACGGAGTCTAGAAACGTTCGATTTCAAGCACAAAAGTGATTTTTTATTTATTTTATACATAATTTTATAAGAAAGCAAAAAAATAAATCAAGAGAAACTGTCACAGACAATCTTAGCTTTAATACTGTATTTTTTAAAAGTTGTTTCCTTTATGTGTTCATACATTTCTATAGGAAAAATGTTTTTTTTAGTAGTTTATAATAATGTTTTTTATTGAGTCATTTATTTATTTATTTGTATTCTACTAAAGCGAAGCGATAGGAAAACCTTAAATTTATCTAAAGCATATTTTTTGGTATTCATAATGTACACCAATTCGTTATAAAGATTAATCAAAATAGTGATTTAGCACTAAGCTTCGCCTTAAGGATGTCATCGTAATATTGACTCTGAACAGTAGGAGCTTTTGTGCGATTTTCACGCAAAAAAATGATAAAGGGCCTCGCTCGCTTCCTTTGCAGCGATACGGGAGAAATATTATTTTGTTTTTTACCATTTCTCATTTACTGTACTTAAATGTGTTCTAAATTTGTATTTTTCTCGGTAATATTATAGGTATTGGTGTATAACTGTATAATTATTTTGCGAGACGATGAAAATAAATAAATAAATAATTATAAGAGGCATACTTTGAATTTTATGGTAATATATAACTCTCGTGCGATAATTTTAATCATTTATAATCTCTGTAAAGAGTTGTTTCTGAATACAAGCTCATAATTCTGATAAATCAGATGAAATTAAAATTTTAACGCTTTTTCTGGGAATTTGACTACTGTCGAACGTTTAAAAAATTTGGAGAAAAAAGTGATATTCTTTAAAATTTCAAATATTTTTATTTCGAAAGATAAAAATCCTTCCTAGAAATTGTGAAAGTTTCCCAGAAGGCGTTGAAGGTTTATAAAAAAACCACTAGTATTTATAACATCAAGATGAGGAAATTACAAAAACAGTTCCATGATATCTCATCAAAATGACAATTCAACACACCTTTAAAGAGTGATTTAGAGTCATTTAAAGATTAAAGATTAGAATGTTCAACACTTCTCTCATTCTGATTACAGATCAGAATGTTCAACACTTCTCTTATTCTGATTAGAGATCAGATGCTGATTTTATTTTACATTAGTGGAGTTCTAATCGCTCTTTTTTTTAAGTTTGACAAATTAAATTAAGAGCACTACCTTTTTCTTTTTAAAATAATAATTTCATAACCTAATGCCTTGATAACAATCTTTGGGTATAAGGAATCGGAGAAAGTACAAGAATGTCAGGACTTGGCCAGTATTGTCCAAGAGTTTCGGCACCAAGAATGATGACAAAGAGAAGCCCAGTAAAAAAATTATTAAAATATTGAAGACAATATTAGTGATTTCTAAACGAAAATCTGAAAGAGAAAAATTAGAAAAGGAAACGGTCACATCTGGGACTCGAACCCAGGACCCTTGTCTTTCCGTGACAGTGCTCTACCAACTGAGCTAATGGGACCCTATTCCCCTCGGTCATTTTTAACTGTATCATACTTCGAATAAGAACTACTAACATTATCATTTTTTCACCGCACATTTTTTATTGGTTCCTTTTCTAATTTTTCTGTTTCAGATTTTCGTTTAGAAATCACTAATATTGTCTTCAATGTTTAAATATTACAATTTGAGGTTTTACTCAATAAAGTCATTCCGAAAAATAAATAAAAAAATTATTTCTTATCTTGAATCAGTTAATGTGAAATATTTAGATAACGCCAGGAGTACTAAACAGCTAACTAGCATTCGTTATATTTAGTTGGAGCGAAATGGCACCAAAGTCAACATAAAAACATAACAAAAGTCATAAACAAACACCCCATAATGCAGGACATCATATACGGATGCTACTGAAGGCCGTCTCTGTTTCATGTTCACAAACGGCTTAAGGTTTTCTATGATTTCCCTTCATACAACAGGTGAATGCGGAGGAATTCCTAGAAAAGGCCATAGCCAACTTCTTCCTGCTCCCAACACAACATAAACAGACATGTATGTAATATATGGCCGCGGTTGGCTACTGTTGCTGATGCTTGGGGATGATGTTGAGAGGTGTTTTTAAAACATTTTTTTTCTTCCCGAGAAAATACAAGGCCTCTAAGTCTATAATAGCCAGGTAACATTTTAAACACCCATATGAGGTAAAAATTGTAAGGCGCAATAACGTCGTTCTATTTGTACAAAGAACATTAACTTTGAATTCAGTTAATTTAAATGATTCATCACTTCGTGAAAAATAAGATCCGAGAAAATGAAAAAAAAATGTCAACCAAGTCAGTGGTTCATCCAGCCCCTATTAGAGAGAGAAAATAGTTAAGTTATGTCAAAAACTGTTGGTTCACTCCAAGAGTACAGGGAATTTAAAAATAGGTGAGTGATATTCAATTTCGAGTATTCAAAACCATGGTGTGGTTAGGACTGAATAGAGAAATGTGAATTTGATGGTTTTATTCACACTATACGGATCCCTTTTCTATAGTCGATCCTCTGTCCATCATAAGACCATAATTCATGGTAGCGAAATGCTCGTATCACAAAAAAAGTCCATTTATATTTAATTCAATTAAAAACATGTTTTACACGTGTCTCACATAGATGCAAGCTTTCAAGATAACGAGAAAACAAAAATCTTTAAAACTGTTTGCGCAACAAACAGAAAAATAAATGAAAATCTAGCTGCTTCCCTCGAGTTAGAAATAAACTTGTTTATCCATTCTTCTCGGCATCTCCTTCTCGGCTTCGTCTAACGTCATTTGGCACGTGTAAAAGCTCTTGGAAGCGTGAAATCAGTGCATTTTCATTCAGCGGACTGATCTACATCGAACACAGCGACTTTGCGACAGCAATGATTACCATTTAAATAAATTGATTTATTATATGTTTGCCGCAAATAAATATAATTTACAGAAATTCTACGATAGAATATTTCATTGGGGAAAAGAATAAAAAAGATTTTAATTTCAAAATCTCTGTACTTCAAATTGAAAACGAAATTATTTAAAATGCGCTACTTCATTTTGTCACAAGTGTAAAACAAAGGATTATAGTTTAATTTTACGATATTTAATATCAAATTAACTTGTACTTTCAGAGGATGTAATATTTATACATTAGCAGTTAAAAACCCGCTCCATGGGTTTATTTTCTGCTAGGCCCTGCGGGCGGCATTTAGTTGGGCTTAGCCCAGTTTAAGTGATACTAACAACAGTTACATTTAATAGGTCGATATTATTAGGTCAATGGGAAGATATATTATATAAAAACATTCTGTATTAGTCAAATCACGGACAATGAGAGGAACACACTTCACCCCAACATAAATCTCGTCAATGAAAAAAATGTTTCCTCTTCCATACCACCGAAATGATTTCATTTTTAAATCGAAATTAAATTGAAAAGTTTATATATGCAATTCCGAGATAAATAAAAAATTCAAAAATATTACATTTAACTAAGCTGAAATAGTATTTTACTCTTACCAAAGATTTTCAAAGTCATTCCATTTATTTTTAAATATATTAAGAATTATTTTAATGGCATAAGTCCTAAAAAATCTACATATTTGGGTGAAATAATATTATGCTCTTGCCAAAAGATTCTCAAATAAAATACATTTAAAAATAATATATTAATTTTTTATTGGGATAAGTCCTAAAAAATAGAAAAAAACAAATAACTTCCCAATTTTGAATGGAAATACTTTACGCAATGAATTTTTAATATACTTCGTATGTAGTTTTTGACACTAAACAGGAGTTAATTTGTTTTTGAGGATCAATTCTGTAAGCTTCAATAATTCAAATACGCTTGTTACTCTGTCCAGGACACTGCAAATGTCCTATCGAACATTCCCAATGTCAATCATTTGCATGTTTGACCGTACATTTCCGCTGTCTGACAGGACATTTGCAGTATCCGACCGGGCATTTCCCTGTCCTACAGGACATTTGCAGTGTCCGACCGGACTTTTTCTCTGTCCGACAGGACATTTGCAGTGTCCGACCGGACATTTCTTCTGTCTTACAGGACATTTTCTCTGTCCGACAGGACATTTGCGGACTGGACATTTCCTATGTCCCATCGGACATTCCCAATGTCCCGATGCCTGCTGTGATAATGATAATTTTTATTGTAATGTAATTAATCCAATGGGTTATTAACTTTCTAAAACATATTTTCTTCGATATTAACCAAAAATTATATGAACAAAAACGATCTTCATTTCAATTTCTCAAAAGTCTTAATTTTTTGGGTCCGGTCGCCTGCAAACCGAAATGAACCATACGGTCGGTTATAATTGAGGGGCAGAATGGTCGTTTTTTGCCTGCAGACCCCTGATTTAATTTTTTGCGCGAAGATTATGCGGAATTTACCCGAAACATTTGAATTCGACCAATCAGAGGTCCGAAAACGTCCAGACGATAGCATAATAATACTACCAGATAGCTGATTTTTTTTAATAGGATATATAAAAATACATAACAAACAAGCTTCTTGGAATAATGCACATTAAAACTTCGTAAGTTTATAATATTGTAGCCTTGTAACCGTGTAACCATATAACCTTGTATCCCGTATGACGTTATAACTTTGTAACTCTGTAGCCTAGTAACAATGCAGTATTGCAGAGAAAAACTTACGGATCGAAAAAAATTGCGGAGTAAATATCCTAATAAAGACTGGAAGAAACAGACTCAAATTAACATTAAAGTATTCTTACCTTTGTGACCTGCTGCGGGTTGGCGCAGGGAAAGGCCTCCGGGGCCAGGAAGGCTGGGGTCCCAGGCCCGCCCCCACCAGAGCCTTCGCTGCTGCCCCCCAGGTCTGCTACCAGCACCTTCCCGTCCTCCCCCACCAGAAGGTTTGCTGGCTTGATATCGCGGTGGATGATGTTCTGGTAATGTACTGGAACAAAAAAGCAGCAATGTATCTCTAAATAGTATAAAATAAAGTTGCTGTTCGTGCCTGATAGATTGACTTTCTCTTTCTTCCCTTCAGTTTATTTTTGTGTGTTATGAGAATGTTGACTGTCTGGAACCAGTGGAAAATGGCATTTTATTTTTTTAGATACATATATATTTTGTGTGACTGTGGGAAGGGGTGGGAGGAAATGCCAGGGGTGATTGGTGTGTTTTTAACCGGGTTATTATGAACTGGTTACTTAGTTTATAGTTTATGCCGTATCAAGGTACATTTGAATCCTCTAATGTTCTCTCACAAGGATGACAGTGAGTCTGAAACGAGGTGCGTGTTTACTACACTTTAATTTTGTCTGTTTAAAAATGCAAAATATTGAGAGGCTGAAGGAAGTGTGGAGGAAAATCAGTTAAGGAAGATTATTCAGATCTATTATATTTATAGCTACAGTCATTTCAAGCTATGACATTTGAATAATGGTCTCTCGTCAGAGTATATTCCACCAGTGTAAGTAAACTAATTTTCAATTCCGTGAAAAAACTAACTAGTTTAATTAATTAGTACCCGAAACTTTGTTTTTCAGAGTTAAGAGAGTTAGGTTCAGAGAACTACCACTCTGCCACGGAGGCAGCAAACTAAGTTAAGAGTATAAATGAATGCTTTGAATGCCCCTATTATGCGAGTTGAAATTATATAATTTTTCAAGAGAATGTTCGTATTTATCTTCATCCGTATTAGTTAAAGAGGAAGCCACAAGCCAAAAATGTATATATTCTTGGTATACCTTATATTGTAGGTAATAGGCATTAAAATCGCTTGACAAACGGAGTCCAGAAACGTTCGATTTCAAGCACAAAACTGGTTTTTATTTATTTTGTAAATAATTTTATAAGAAAGCAAAAAAGTAAATCAAGTGAAACTGTCACAAATAATCTTAGCTATAATACTGTATTTTTTAAAAGTTCTTTCCTTTACGCGTTCATACATTTTTTATTGAAAAAAAAAATTAGTAGCTTACATTTATATTTTTTATTGAGTAACTTATTATTTTATTTATATTCTACTCAAGCGAAACGATAGGAAAACCTTGAATTTATCTAAAACATATTTTCTGGTATTCATAATGTGCACCAATTCGTTATAAAGATTAATCAAAATAGTGATTTAACATTAAGCTTCCCTTAAGGATACCGCGAACAGATGCTATTTCTGTAGCAAAGGATAAAGCTTATTTATCACAGAAATTTTTCTAATGTCTCAGAGTGACTTAAATATAAAATACATATTTATTTATTACTTTAATAACGCCCCTTTTAGGGGCTTTTATAAAACAATAATAAAAATTATATATTAATACAGTACATATTTACTATACATAACTTAACTGTCTCAGTAACAATCTTTGACTCGGCATAATTATTTCACTCCGTAAGCATTCTGGGTAATGAGGAATGCATATGGTAGTAAGTACAAGAATTTCTGCGCTAACATGAATCTCGACTTCTAGTATTACGTAGTGGATATCAATGCAAGAAATTTTGGACTATTAAATGCATCATTTAGAAGTTCAACAATTTTTTTGGAATACCATTTAAAAACAGAAAACGTTAGAGTTTATTTTGTATTCTTACAATAGCTTGTACAGGAATATTGTAATGTGGGTTCCTGACGGAATAATTGTATTCAAGTTGACTTCTAACAAAGTCAAAATATTGCAGTTTAACATACTTAATATTATGATTTAAGATTTTCACGGCCAAAAGTATTTTTGTTATTTGTTTTTGGGGTATTATGCCGTGTTGCGCTAACTCCTTCTTTAGCCAACGTTTCGGACAGCATTGCAGTGTCCATCATCAGGGCAGATGTCTTATTTTGACTTACAAAATAAGACATCTGCCCTGATGATGGACACTGCAATGCTGTCCGAAACGTTGGCTAAAGAAGGAGTTAGCGCAACACGGCATAATACCCCAAAAACAAATAACAAAAATACTTAATATTATTGAAATTTCTAGTTAACCTAGTTATATATTCCAGCATTCGTAAGCCCCTGTTAGAGATTTCCGTTATGTGGTTAATAAAAGAAAGATTGAATAGAAAAGTAATGCCTAAGTCTTCAATTTGTATTAATGTCTTAAGAATATTGTTATGAATGTTGTAATTGAAGATCACTGGATTGAAGAAAAATACGCTTTTGGTGAGCCAGATAAGGTTGGGAAACTGTGATCTAGACCAATATTACTGCGGATTGCATCAAGCATTACAGCTACTTAAATTTTTAACTTCCATTAGCTTGCTTTTATAGTATGTTCAGTTTGGTCGTAGCTCGGCGACAGTCGGCACACTTCTATGCCGTATGGTCAGTGGCCGAGTTGACATTGTGTTTGGGTCCAATGTCAACTCGGTCCCACCCAGGCGTAGTGTGTTCAATTCCTCGGCTGCTAATTCCTCCATCAAGCAATATTTTCTGCTTATTGTGGTGGTAGTGAGAGATTTTCAAATACTGTCAAGTTATTCGTAACCCGGGAATTTTTTAAACCCCTCTGAAGGACGAGGACGTTCCGGGACGTAGAGTCGATTTTACAGTGATAATTAGTAACTTACGGTATTCAATGCCCAATAGTACGTCCCTGAAGTAACTTCTGGCCAGGTTCTCAGGTATAGGCTGGGAGTTTGGCTGCATCACAGGGCCTCGTTCCACCAGCTCAAACACCAGGTACAGGTGATCTTCCAGAGGGTCGTCTAACACCTGAGAAAGAAAAAAATGTCAGTCGATTTTTGGAAAATTGGTGAAATTTGGTGCTCTTTACACCCTTAAATGCAAAAAAAGTAGTAGGTTACGAGTACGTAAACATTATACGTTCCAAGAAATAAATTTCAACTGATCTTCTAAATTCATTGACAATTAATAATTTTTTTTTTTTTTTTTTTAAGTCGGAGGCGGTTTACTTACGTTCCCCGCGAGCACTTAGGCCATAGGCCCATTGTACTATCTCCCATTTTACCTCATTCCCTTGCCAGTAACCCGGTCCCTTTTATGAAGTTCACCAGGGCTGTCATTGGATATGTGGCGATGTCTTCTGGTTCCACACTGTGTCTTCCCAGGTATCTGAGCCTTATTCCCAGCAGAGCGGGACATTGGCACCATAGGTGAATTGGAGTCTCTTCCTCCTCTTCACATTTCCTACAGATGTTGGTGTTTTCCACTCCCAACAGTTGCATGTGTCTCCTGAGATGGCAGTGTCCCGTTAATAGTCCTACCAGTTCCCTCAATGAGTTTCTGTCCATATCGAGTAGTTGCCTGGTTCGGTTAGGGTCCGGTCCGTTTATGAGTACTTTAGATTGCCTCATTCCGGGTGCCTTCTTTCATTCCTTCCAGTGTTGGGATTTGACCCACCTCTTGATATGTAGTTTGGTGTGGCAAGCTGCTACTCCTACGGCCGGCTCGGATCCCGCAAGTGGTGCTTTCGCCCCTTTCCTTGCTAGTTCGTCAGCCCGCTCGTTGCCCTCAATACCTTTATGTCCTGGTACCCAGAGCAGGGTTACTTTATTGATGGTCGCCAGTTCTATTAGGATAGTCCTGCATTCCATCACCAGTCTGGAGTCGCATCGGTTACTTTCCAGTGCCATTAAGGCCGCCTGGCTATCCGAACATATGTTTATGTTTTTATTTCTGTACCCGATACTCATATTCTCCTGTGCGCAGGCTAAGATGGCTTTCATCTCAGCTTGAAACACAGTGCAGTGCATTCCTAGAGGTATACTGAGTTCCCTCTTAGATCCCTGTAGACAGACCCCGGCCCCTGTTCCTTCCTCCATCTTGGACCCGTCTGTGAACCAGATTAGTTCCTGTTTGGAGTTTGGACCTGGGACCGAGTCCCATTCCTCCCTTGTGGGGTACGTCACTTTAAACAGCTGTCCGAAGAAGTATTCGGCTTGCTTGCCGTCCTGCTTCATCCCAGCCGTCGGACTAATTGCCCTCAGTCTTATTCCTATTTCCGTGTGACTGTTTCTGGGCAACTCTCCTCTCCATTGGCCATTGCAATGTAACCTGTAGGCTGCCGCCATCGCCGCCCCCTCTATTTCTATGTTTAGTGGGGGTAGGTTCAGCAGCACTCCCATGGCTAGTATTGGAGTGGTTCTCATGGCTCCTGTGATGCTTCTGCATGCAAGTCCCTGTATGTGATTGAGTGTGACCATCACTGTTTTCAGTGTTGTTCTCCTCCACCAGACCAGGGCTGCGTGCATGATCCTTGGTTTTACAACGGCTGTGTAAAGCCATTGCATCATTTTAGGTTTGAGACCCCACGTTCTGCCGCAGATTCGCCTAGTTGCCCACATCAGAGCACAGGCCTTTCTGCCTACAGTTTCCACCTGGTTTTTCCAGCTCAGTTTGGCATCTATGATGACTCCGAGGTACTTAACCGTGTCAGAGGGTTCTAATTCCTTTCCATAGAAGGTTGGATTGCTCCATCCTTCTAGTTTCCTTTTACGCGTAAAGATTACTAGTTCTGTCTTGTCTGGGTTGACTGACAGTCCTGTTTCTTCACACCATTCTTCCACTGTTGCCAGTGTTGACTGTATAAGGCCTCGGGTTGTGTCTGCATCCCAACACCTTATTATGGTTGCAATGTCATCCGCATACCCTTGCGTATATAGGCCCCTGTTGTTGAGTTTCCGGATGAGGTTGTCCACCACCAGGCTCCACAGCAAGGGTGATAAGACCCCTCCCTGTGGACACCCTCGTGTCACCAGCACTTTGATGCTTACCTCACCCCTTGTCACCGTAAGTATCCGGCCTGAGAGCATGTTCCTCAGCCACCTTCTGGTGGTTTTGTCGAGTCCATGTCTTTCTGCCGCTTCATCAATGGATTTAATAGTGGTGCAGTTAAATGCTCCCTCTATATCCAGAAATAGCCCTACCGCCAGTTCCCCAGTCGCTTGTGCCTGCTCCAGTTTGTACACCAACCTGTGCAGTGCCGCGTCGACTGACTTACCTGCTTGGTAAGCAAACTGTAACTCGTGGAGGGGCTTCTCTTTCAGTGCCCCGTCCCTTATGTGCCTGTCCATTAGCCTCTCCATTGTCTTCAAAAGAAATGAGGTGAGGCTAATTGGGCGGAATGCACCTGGTTGGTCGTAGTCAGCTCTCCCCGGTTTGGGTATGAACACTACCCTTGTCTTCCGCCATGGTATGGGGATGTATCCGAGGGCACAGCATGCCCTCAGGATCTTCGTCACCGGAAGTAGGATTGTATCTAGGCCCCTCTGTAGAAGTGCTGGAAAGATTCCATCCTCTCCTGCGCTTTTAAAAGAGTCAAACCCTCTGATTGCCCATTTGACTCTGGAGGGAGTAACTATTTTAGCCGCAGTGTCCCAGTCCTTACCTTCCCGTGTAACTCGGGCTGGTGGTGGACCGGTATCATCTGCTTCTAACTTTTTGTAGCCGGGAAAATGTTTCCCCAGCAGTACCTCCAACTCCTCCTCCCAACTGTTGGTATATCCTCCATCAGCTTTTTTGAATGGGCCTTTTGCTGCCCCCGGGTCTTTTGCAAGAATTTTTTGGATTCTTGCAGTTTGTGGGATGGTTTCCACCTCCCCACAGTATTTCTCCCAGGAGCATGTTTTGGCTTTCTGGATTGCCACCTTGTACTCTTTCTGGTATTGCTTGTGGGCATCCCAGTTTCCTGACTTTTTGGCCTTGTTGAAAGCTTGCCTTACTATTTTCCGTAGCTCCTACGTATCTAAAATATGAAATGCCATCACAAAACTTCTTTAATTAATATGAAAACACATATTTTAAAATCTTGTAAATTCAAAACGTCGCGTCCAAAAAAGTATGTTTCCAATTTTCTCTTATTTAATAAAACAAATCCAAAATTTCTTCAGAAATCATAAAATTAATAAATAGGTACTTAATTGACCACAAATTTGGTGAAAAATTTTTTTCAAATAAGGAATTATACAATTTGTAAATTTCTAAATGACAATTCTATTTTTTAAATTTTCTGCAGGCAGGTAGGTACCATAATATTGTTTATTCCAATTGGACAGCTCGTAGAAAGATCCACGTTCGTGTGATTTCTGACCTTATAAAAATTCAGTATCCAACACGGTCACCACCTTGAAACGGAAACAGAACGTTTGAATGGTAGAATAAGTCAGGGATGCTCGAGAAACACTCTAAGCATTATTTCTGCTCTGGAATGAGATGCGAAGAATTAAAGTGGTCAACGGAGAATGAGTAAAGAGAATGTATGACTTGGAAGTGAATAGATGAAGTGATCGAGGAAACCCAAGGAAGATATGGCACGATCAAGTGAAACAATTAAAATAATATTATTTCCACCTTAAAAATGCAGCCAGTTGTCAAAATTTACATTCCCGAATCATACCATTTATTTTATGTCCCAACGCCGGCTACACTTCGGCGAGTATTAAATGTAAATCAACAGCCTTATTCAATATTCAACATCGAAACTGAATTTATACCGCCAATCAAATTACAAATATATTTATCAACACACATGTGAACCAGGCTTTATTCATCGACATCAACAATGTCAAAGCTCCGCGTAAATTTACGTATTCATTCAAGCGAAAATGCATTTATTTGTGATTGTAAAATATTCTCCGAAATTTTCGAAAGTTCGCAGTTTATTATTCTAATTGGGGACAAATGGCGTTCTACGGATATATAAAGAACTATACTAAACCGAGGTACTAAGTTATTATTTGAGATAAAAACTGTATTATTCTCATACGCATTAGTCTTTACAGAAAAGTACCTGAAAATATACACGGGAATATTGTTAAAGATTTTTTCATAACTGTCTATCTAAAACGGTGCTTCCGAGCGTTGCGCATGTAGTATTGAAAAAAATTGAAACCGCAAAAGAGTCCCAACCGCGCCTAACCGCCTGGAGCATGTGAGACTATGACATCCACAATTGGGGTATGGTGTGAGGCTGAAGATAGTGGGGAGGGGAAGAAGATGGGAAAGAGGAAAATTGCGATTCAGATTTGGTCACCAAACACGGCAATATACATATATTTCAAATTAAAAAATAAAAAAATTATTTATAGCCACGAATTTACTTAATTTATTACGACCGACCGGCGTAGCTAAGCATCATCAGGGTACAAAAATAAACTAATGAAAAAATACAAAGTTCGCGCTTATTTAATAAAAAATTATATATTTTGTCTCACTCTATATGTATATATACGCACATATTTAAAAGAGAAAACATACACATATTTTGATAACTTTAATTTTGTACCTTGATATGTGATAGGCGAAACCGGTCGGAGGTAATAAATTTAAAAAATCGTGGTTTTCAACAAAGTTATCAGTGTTTTATTTCATCAATATATCAAACTACAAAGAAGACTCCTAATAAAACACATATATTGCGCACAGAACCATCCAACACTAGTATACTGCAACCGGTTTAGTATATAGTATTTTTACTAGAAGTCACACACTGTCACAAATTGCTTAGTTTTTTTAAAATCTAAAAACCGATAGACGCACATAACCCCTAGACGCACATACCCCGTAAAAGCACATACCCCGTAGCCGCACATACCCCGTAGATGCACTTTTTCCGACTGACCTTGCATGACAAACCATTTTATTTAGCCAAAAATTAATACATGTTGAAAAATTCACTTAAAAAACATTACGTAGGTACTTTGCATCGAAAGGTAATTAACGTGTGTGTTCAAAGTGCTGTCAATCCCATCAACAGTAAAGCTGATATCAACTTATTTGATTATTTTGATGAGCTCTTGACTTGTTGTTATCGACGTTACCAATTAGTTTAGGAATTGAAACATTAAATCAAATAATGCTATATCCTTTTTCAAACATCGTATATTTGAAAGGAAAGTAGGTTTTTTAGGAAACACGAATTTTAAACACCGGTATTAAAAAATTCTCTTTCAATCTACCTTTTTTCCAAAACCTTTCGCATCAATATAGACATCCAAATTATAAATAAAATATAATAAAATTATGATAAGTATGACATTAGTCGTACATTGACCACCGAAGAGCGCACATTGAAATAACAAGAACATGCGCAGAAAAGTAAAATTATTTTCTATGAAATACAGTTTTATATTATGATTTAAAATTTTCACGGCCAAAAGTATTTTTGTTATTTGTTTTTGGGGTGGTGTTGTGCCATGTTGCGCTAAATCCTTCTTTAGCCAAAGTTTCGGGCAACGTTAAAGTGTCCATCATCATACACATTTGCCTCGCTGATGGACACTGTAACGTTGTCCAAAACGTTGGCTGAAAAAGGAGTTAGCGCAACATGGCATAACACCCCAAAACAAATAACAAAAAAAAACAGTTTTATATTAAGTTTTTTTTTTTAATTATTCATTCTTCGTTTCTAAATAATATATTCTAGCGGTTATTACTTTGTATTATAATATATATAAGTCAACCTTGACACGGGTGTGTGCCTCATGAACTCAAATAAATTGTAACATGTAAAAAAAGTTCAGTAAAAAATAATAATAAGATCACCTGAATCTCAGCTGAATAAGGCATAGTTTCGTGGAAAACAATTTGCGTATTTTGTAAGTTATTAAATTTTAATTTTCCTCATAAGAAAACTTCAGTTGCAAAACCGTTGTTTGATATCAAATTAACCAACGTTAAAATAAGCACATTACAAAGAATTTAAAAGGTTTTAAATATATTAAGTCCTCAAATGCGATTCAATTCTCAATTGTCGTAGCACAGCGTAGCTCGTAGCATCTCAGCATCCTTGCGCCGTAGTATCACGTTACCGTTGCTACAAATCCGATGAACTCGCTGAACGCGCCCATTACGTTTACCTGGATAGACGTGTAGCTAATCGGGTGATTGAAGCAACCCGTGCGCTCATTACTGGGGTGAAATCTGCTTTATTTGATCCGAAAAGGAAGCCGCAGCATCTATAGTCTATTATAATATCACGTTATTTAATTTTCAGGTACCTGCGTTCTGCCTCGAGTAAGCTTTTGCTGTTTGCGAAGGTTAAATGCGAGTGAACTCGAGCAAATTATGATATGAACTTTCCTGACATATCCCCTTCAAGCTAGTACCTGTTCAACGAAAATAGATAATTTACATAATAAACAATTAACTTTGACACAATAGGTTTGTCTCGTAATGTTTTTTTGTATTTTTATCAAAATGTATTTAAAGATAAATGAACGACGGTGAAATTGTTTTTTTTACATGAAAACCGCACAAGAGTCTTAACTGATACCAACCGTCTGGAGCCAGTGAGACTATGGCGTCCCCTATTGGGGTATGTTGTGAGGCTGAATGTGGGGGGGAGTACCGGGCAATTCAGATCTGAATGGTTGTGACACTGAGAGCAGTGGCGGCTCGTAACTTTTGGGTGTACTTGAGGGCTAATATTACAAAAAACGGCATTAATGATGTTGTAGAAGCTGAAAACGATTTTTTTTTCGAAAATTCAATTTTTTGGACGAAGATTTTCAGGAAATTAAAATTTTAAGGAAAAAAGGCCAAACTGAAATTTACTGAAAATCATCATTAAAAAAATACAGTGTGTGGCAAGCCTACGCACGACGGAAGTGAAACTTTTAGTATTCTTCTCTCTCTCTTTTCATTTCATTCTCTCTTTTTTCTGTCTATTGACATATTTATAAGTAGCATGTGATAAAAAAAAATTATAAAAATATGGGATTCGAACCCGGGTCCTGCATAACGAGTGTCGAACGCTCTGCCTCTAGACCGCGAGGAGAGGTATCTCGCGCGACGAGAACCGCGTATACAACGTGTACTCCTCAATTGACTTATCCCACGAAAATTTTCGTTTTCAAACCCGAAAAATGAATAATATCACATAACGTCTCGTTAACGCTTTATATAGGGTTGAATCGAAGATATATCGGCAGTGTGAAGTCAAATCTTTCGTTTTTTTAAATATTTCCGTATATTTGTCCGTTTTGGAAAAGATCTATCGTGTTTTAACAGTCTCATACCCGTATGGAGTCTGAATTTGAAAAACATTTCTAAATTTTGAAAAACTCACTTACGGCTGTGTTTTTTACTAAAAAAACTCGTCACGCACGTCTGCGAAGGTAATTAGTCGCGTTACCGGTCTTGATTAGTAATTTTAATGATTCAAAATAAAAATAATTAATCAAAATACCGAGCGACTCTACCGGCTGGATTTGTAAGCTATATTTCGACCAAAATATAATATAGTCAAAATATCTAAAAGTCGCAACACGACAGCATTTTATCACTTTTCCTCGTATTAATAAAATCACAAAAAGAAAAAAATATATAGTTAAAGCGGGGATCGAACCTCGGTTCTTCACGACGACAGTCGGGCGCTCTGCCTCTAGACCACGAAGCTGAGTTTTGGAGAGTAACTAGGTATATAATATTAGCTAGGCTCCTATAGCGAAATGATCACGGTTTTTCGAGACGGTCATGAGTCGGTTTTACTCCGGTCCTCGAAATTGCATGACGCGCGTAAAGAAGTTTCACTTCAAAAATATTTTTCAGCTATAACATCAATAATGCAATTTTTTTTGTAATATTACCACTCTAGTACACCCAATAGTCACGAGCAGCTACTGACTGAGATTATCGTGAATTTGGGTAAAACGTACCTATCAAATGGTGTATAATGATGTCACAGGACACATAATTTGATTGGTATTCTTGCAAAATCACCTAGCATGTACCGTGGCGTCAAGCATTTCAGCCGGCCGCAAATATAGATAGATATCAGAAATAAGGTTAATGAATTTTGCAGTGGGTACTGGTTCGTGTCGGGTTTCCTTTTGAATCCTGAGAAATTCTTGAATTGTGCAAACACCCAATCAACATTAAGAGGGACGACGGAACAACCCTCAACTCTTCTTGTCTTCAGAGGGTATTTCAAGGAATGACCGCTGTAACACAAAATAACGAGATTTTACTGAAGTGCTAGGGTATTGACACAAAAATGAATAAACATTATTCTTCACTTGAAAAATTCGCCCTAATGACATCTCAAGAAGGAGGAGAAAGTGCAATACGAATTGTTATGTCTGTCTTACTTAGCAGATTTAAGGGTTGGGAACTCTTTGAACGTTACAAATTATAGTACTGGATTTAGCTACACTGTTCATTACCCGATGGTTGGTAATTCTCTGGTTCGAGAAGCTTCTTGCCTGTCAATAATATCCCACAGGTAATTGCTACACTCTAGTGACATCTGTCGGACTATGGAGTAAGCTTTATGACTAGCGCTATCTAACGCTTAAATATTCTACTTGTTAGCATACATCACACGAATTAAAACTCCTAAAAAAATGTGAAATGTAAAACAATTCTTTTATTTTTCGGAATAACTTTATTGAGTAAAACCTCAAATTGTAATATTTAATTATTGAAGACAATATTAGGGATTTCTAAACGAAAATATGAAACAGAAAAATCAGAAAAGGATATGGTCACATCTAAGACTCGAACCCAGGACCCTTGTCTGTCCCGGAAAGACAAGGGTCCTGGGTTCGAGTTCTAGATGTGACCGTATCCTTTTCTGATTTTTCTGTTTCATATTTTCGTTTAGAAATCGCTAATATTGTCTTCAATAAGTAAAACAATTCATTTTTACTTGAAAACGCTCGTCATATCTAACCTTGCAACGTTATATATGCATATTCAAATTAAAATAGGTACATCATGTCAATATTTTATATATCTGCCCTGAGCATGTACACGTGAATCGTTGGTTCAGGAAGAACACGGCGTAATACCCCAAAACTAAGATAATCATTGCTAATCAAATGTACAAAACTACACATTGTTAAGATCCCTAAGAAGGAGGATAAATAACAATACGGCTCAATACCCCAAAAAGAAGAGATAATATTTAAATTTGGGAAATTTCTGCAATGATGTGGTGAATGTTGATTAACAATCTAAACAACTTAACAACTCATCACATCTAATCAAATAGCACTCCACTATCTTAAATTCTCAAACAAACAACCAAACTCCAGTATTGGTCCCTGATCTGGGAAGCCAGATAAATAAATTAGGAATCGACCCGACTCTGGGGTCGGGAATTAGGCCAGAATTTGCATTTTCAAACAGAGAGATCTTTCGCAAAACTTTAACTTGTGATGCGACGCCAGATTCACATCTAATATTTACTTTGAACGTGCCTGAGGGGGATTCCTAAATTCGAGACCGTTTTAAACATCCTTGAAATATTATTTTTTGTTTAAAAAAAAGTTTAGAATAGAAATACGTTTTAAAAAGGACACTGGATATAGTTTTAAGAATCATTATGTTGTCCCGTCTCTGTGTTAAAATTGGAATAACAACAATCTGGCCTGCGATTCTGGAGTTAAACGATCAATCGTTTTCGTATGCGCCGTATTCGAGTGAAAAACTACTAGTCGTCGCGACTAACTTTTTCGAATGTTTCAATTTTACGTATTCTTGAGCGTCGAACGGTCGAAGTTGGTAGAAGAGATGATTATATTGGCACCCCTGTGAATATTGTCTATGTTCCTGGTGTTTTTGGGATTTCTATGTTATGACTGTCAAACAGACAACAGTTATTCGTTATTCAAAATTGCTCAACATGGTGAATTGTAGCCAACATCGCTGGTAAATTAGCCATTGTAAAATTGTAATAGGATTGTATAACTTTATAAACCTCTTTGCGGGTCCGAACGTTCGCGCGGTAAAACAAAAATTGACAGCTAGATTTTGACAGCCAATTCCATAGAAACGCCAACAACCTACCACTCGCTGCCCTGTTTCTACTGGTTATACCCAGTAGTTGTTGTGTGGAATGACTTTTGACGTTTGGCGTCGAAGTATGTACCTTCGACCAATTTCGGGAATAGCAACGACGACCAACGTACGTACTTTCGACGGCGATTACGAGCGCCCTTGATTCAGGAATAGAGCCCCTGAACTCCTTCATATTTAAGGGATTTTTAGAGAAGAATTGTAGAGATTTGATATATTAGTGTTAGTAAAAAACAAGGGTTGCTAACAGTAATTACTTACTACAACGGTTTACAATTACTTAAAAAAGAGATCATCTAAAATTAACAAATAATATTTTTACTTGAAAAAATCGTTTGAATTATTTTTATTTTTGGTACAACTTTTCAGCTTTTATGGAATGCGCGTCATTGGTTACCTACATTGTTAGTTTGGTGTACTATACAAAGCACCGCGCACATATTTTGTTATTACAGAGAACCTTTTTTATATCAAAGGATTTGGGTTGTAGTTTTTATTTTATTCATTTTGATCTTGTTCCGCCTACCTAAAAACCCAATACTACTTTTTTTACGACGCTTTTCAGAAATAAAACTATTTATCGTATACATTAGTATTTTAACTATCGGAACCTATGAATTGATCAAATAACGTCACAGTATTTCATCGTTTTCCAGTTATTTATAGAGCAGACCCATTGTGTTTTTATTCATTTAGTTAAGAAAATTGTTGACTGCAGGCCTTTCGAGTGAATTATCAGGTTTCCTTATGAACGGGATGTTTTACAGAATTTGAACCATTCATAAATATTCAAAGTTGATTTTCAAGTTCTGTGAAAATTTAATCCAAATTCTGTTACTATTTCAGTTTTGTTAAGCAACTGGTAAATAATGTTATAATAAAAGAACATGAAAAGAATCTTCACAGAACTTGAAAATCGACTATGAAATTTGATGAATTGTTCAAATTCTGCAAAACAAGCAACCCGAAGAAAACTCAAGGACTAATAAAGCTTATCGCCTAACCGAACTTTTTGAAGATTTGCTTGACATTTCCTTTCAGGTATCTCCGAAAACAAGGATCAAAAAATCGATATATTCTCTTGAAATCTCATGACAGGAATTTTCCACCCCAATCTCTTATGCATCCTGAGCCCTGTTCACTGATTAATAATAAAACCACCCTTTGGGATCGATGCTACCCCCTGCTACCCTCCCAAGTGTGAATTTTCCTGTTGAGTTAATTCCGCTTTGACCATTAAGGTTTGGAAGTAGCGGTACGGGAATAAAGGTTAGTACTTATGAATTCACTAATAAATACACCAAATATGTGCTGCTGACAAAACGGGGAGGAAATATTGTTAAAATTACGCACTAATCGGTTTGCTACATCCATTCGTTTGTGGTAATGGCGTGCGCAGTAATTACCTGACATATTAGGCATTAAATAAGGAAATGATGTCAATATAAAACCTATTAATTCATTCATCCATTGAAAATGTGTGAACCACGATTTTAGTGATGATTGTTAGTTGGTTTTAGAAAAACTACAATTTTTATTTATTAATTCAAAAAACAGTTTTTAAAATAAAAAAACATCCTCTGCACATCTCACTAGGGCATTCCTGTATCAAGATGTGCAGCTTTACAATTACGCCATTTAAAAAAATACATATATGTAAACTTAATATAATAATAACATTAAATTTAAACCCAAAAAAGAAAAGTTAATGACACGGTTGTTTCGAGAAAGGTAGACAAAATTTTAGTAACAAATGTACGAAAAATAAAACAAAACTGTCAACAAAAGAAGCATTGGAAATGTCATCAAAAAGAATTTAACTTTTTGATGGCTACGGTGAAAAAGTCTGATATTTTTTACATTAGCTCCACACAGCAGGCACTGAAAAAAAAACATCAATCGGGGTCTATGTCATCTTTGGGGATGCTGTGTGGTGGTTCTTTTTAGGGAAAGGAAGGAGTGAAAGGTCTGGGAAGGTAAAAGGTATCAAGTTGGGTAGTAATCTGTGGGTAAATGTGTCCATGAGTGACGGACGTATGAGTGCCACTCCGGTGCCAGGCAACGGGTCGAGAGAGTCGAGTCGAAAGGTCTCTCTAAGCCAGTCTCTTAGGATTCGACCCGCCACGCAGTAGGTGGGCAAAACCGTCAAGATCTAGACAAACCTTAGTCTATGAACCCGGGCACCTCTGCTAAGCCACTAAACGTAGCGAACCACTTGGGGAGACCTATAGCAGAGGTGTTTGTTATTCAATAAATGGTTCCCATACCCGATTCCCGAATTTGATTCTTAATCAGGATGAAGAATGATTATTTTAAATTTGTAAATAAGCTTGTAGATAATTATATTTTGACACCTTTTTTATCTCTCTCATTTAAAAAAAAACATACAAAATAAATAATAAACCTAAATATAATCCTAGTCTGATTTACATTAAGATTTGTCCCTGGTACTAATGAAAACTTGCGGAACGGAAATTAGAAATACCACAGCAAAGAGGTGCTATGCAATTCTGAAACTTATAACCCGTAGAAGAGGGTGAAGTGAAATAATCTATTCTAACCTAACATTGGGCTACGCCAAAAGTTGCGGTTTTGTTTCACATAACTTCACTTTACATTTCGCAACTGCCGTGTGAACATTCCTCTCAAATTCCGTGCAAACTTTGAATAGAAGCATTTGCAGGAAACTAAAAGAATTCCTTTGTAAAAGAAGCATCACTCTTCTTTTATTCTAACTCTTGGCCTAACTTGACCTGACAATTTGCTTTGTCGTGTAAAATTTCTTCAAAAGATTTTACGACTTCAAAAGTTAAAACAATATGATGATTCACAAATATTTCTTGAACTCGAGTGTGCTTTTCGTAATGTGATAAATTGATTGTCAACATTGATATTCTATGAGGTTTATTTATTTAGATATTTACAGCAGGTAAATTTTATTACAAGTGATAAGGAAGGTAAATTAAATTTTACCTAGTCAAAGTATCTATTACCTGCTGAATAACCTGAGAATTTTTGAAAATCTCCTACTACCACCACAGTAAGCGGACAATATTGCTTGTGATGAGATGGAGAACTTATCCAGCCGAGGAATTGAACACACTACGCCTTGGTGGGACTCAAACGCGATGTTAACTCAGCCACCGACTGGCCATTGTTTGTTTTTTGTAAGTTTTAGAAGACATTTCATGTCTAATGCATAACTTCAAGCAGTTTAATCGCAGCCCGTAGACACTTTTCTATGGCTTATCCCCCTGTGTTTCTATCGCCTACGGTATACAATAATTTGAGTATTTTTTTCAAATTTCATATAATTCTGTATCGATTATGTAAATACACGTTTCGTATACTGTTCGGATATATTTTTTTTAATTAAGGGAAGGCATTGTAATCAATATGTAACTTTTTAACAGGTAAAGTTTCCGTGGCGCAGAAGTTATAATAGAAATTTGTCATGCTCCCCTGAATAAAGTAGCGTCGAATATAACAGCCAACTTTAGCAGAGGCCGGTAGAAAATCACGTAGAAAGTTTCGTATAAAGCATAATACACTGTATCAAAACTTTTCCTTTGAATATTATACATTTATATATAAATATATAGTTTTTAATAAAGCATTATACACTGAACGAAAACTTTGCCTTTGAATATAATATACATAGTTTTTAAAAAGCATAATACAAAGTATCAAAACTTTGCCTTTGAATATTATATAGTTTTTAATAAAGCACAATACACTGTATCAAAACTTTGCCTTTGAATATTATATATATGGTTCCATGATAACTCAACACAGTGACAATTCAACACACTTTTAAAAAGTGATATAAAGTCATTAGGGACGGTGAAAAAATTCGTTAGGAACTCTTGTGAAAAGTAAAAGGTTCTTTACTATAATTCCGTTTATTTACGATACAATAAATAGGTAAGTCTGGATTTAGCTACACTGTTCAGTACCCAAGGGTTGGTAATTCTCTGTTTCTAGAAGCATGTTATTATTATTATTATGTAATGAGCAGGCAGCATTCTGCTGATGCGCTCATATCTGATTTCACAACAAGTTTGACAATAATATCCCACAGGCAATTGCTACACTCTAGCGACATCTGTCAGACTCTGGAGCTTTATGACTGGTGCCATCTATCGCTTGAAAACCCAACTTATTACCAAACATCACAATAACTATTTACTTATAGTTTTATTATTGCTAACAATAGTTTTTCGACAAAACGACAAGGATTCGTCTTCTTGTATAGTGAAAAATCGTTTTAAATTACCTTATAAATCACAGTATTCAAATAATTTGTATTATCTCTCGGTAGTTTTCAACACATGTTTACAAAAACTTTTTCCCATTAACCAGTTGAAAATATTGAATACACAATACGTAACTTCTTTCATAATCGAAAAGTTACATTTTGGCGTTCATTTTAATTTAGTGAAAATAATATTTTTTTAATTTTTGAAAAAACTTGTTATATTAACCTATCTAGGAATTGAACCCAGGGCCTCACACCGGGGCGCTGTTCTACCACTGAGCTAATCCTACCCTATTTCCTTCGGTCACATTTAATTGTATCATAATTTGGCTAAGAAATCCAACATTATCGTCATTTTCCTAACTCATATTATTATTGGCTGCTTGCTATCTTTGTGTAAGATCGCAAGTGATAAAAGCTCAAATTGTAAAGAAAATATTAACGATTCTCAAACGAAAATCTGACACTATCTAGATTGAACTAAGTTCGGGAAGAATCAAAGATAGCGGACAAAAAGTATGCGATAATGTTGGTAGTTCCTAGTATGATACAGTTAAATATAACTGAAATAAATAGGACCAGATTAGCTCAGCGCCCCGGCATGGCTAAAGTCGTGGGTTCAATTCCTAGATGCAACCGTATCTTTTGATGACTTTTCTGTCAGTTTTCGTTTGAAAATAGCTAATATTCTCTTCAATGATGAAAATAAAGTAATGAAAATTAATAAATATATGAATAGACAAATAAGTCTCGACAAATACAAGTAGATGGAGATAAATATATGACAATATTAATAAGTTAAGAGTTGATGGTTTTTTTATTATATATACAGCCTTACTAATAAAAAAAATCACTTCATAACTGTTAAACAGTGTGTTTGTGCCACATTGTACAAATACTGTAAAATTGAGATTTTTTTGTATAGCGTCCAATATTTCAGACTGAAAAGTTATGCAAAAATTGATCACTGATCATGAGTTTTTGTTGCTTTGTCAAAACAGATTTCTGCACTTTAGTTAATATTTGATCTGTTTTGGTGTTCTTTCACAGCATTAGATATAAATCTGTTTTTTTGGTTTTTCTTGAACTATTTACTTTTTAAAGTTTGTGTTCATTCATTCATGAAGCTTGTCGTGTTGTCTATCCGATAATAATAAGTGCCAAAATTATTCAGTTCTCGTCGAAATTCCAGGTCACGAACTTTAAGGGTGGGTTTAGAAGATGTTGAACCTATTGGTCAAGACGACAAACCAAAGTTTGTAATGTACTGTACTTTGTGTTCATTGGCCGAACTTTGCAGCCATACAAGAATTGAGTTTGTTTAAAGAGATTGACAATGACGCAGTAAAGTTGTCGAAACAAAGTAAATGTAATCAAAAGACCCCTCAGAATATAGAAAACAAGTTATGTCAATCTGTAGAATCGTGAACTCAAAATATCATGACATTTTTTGGACTTTGGGAAATGTAACGTCTTGTAAAATGTAAAACCATTTGGGTAGACCTATGGCAGAAGTGTTGGTTTTCCAAAGAATGATTCCTGGGGCGGCGTTACCCATACCCGCCTTCCAAAGTGCGGGTCCCAAATAGCGATGAGTCTTCATGAACGAGCCGTACAATTGAGCTAGCTCTTTTTGATGAGCCGTATTCGTACGGCTCACGGTAAACCGTACCACGGCTCAATTAAACAGTTACTCTTTTAATCAGGAGATGCTTTAAAAAATGGCGTTTGACAGTCAGATATCTGGACTTAGACATATGACTACTGTAATCGCAAGGCGAATCAAGAATGGACTGTAAAATTAATTGTGAACTTGAAGTTGACACAACGATGGTTAGAGATGGTGAACAGGAGGGATTAAGGAAGGAATCCGACTTACCCCTTTGATGTTCGTCAACGATGTTGCTGGTTGGTTTCACTCACAGGAGATGATTTCTTTCACACGCAACTTCCACAACATCTGGGTTGGGTAAGAAACACACTGATGGGAACCGAATATATTCACTGCACAGTATTCTACCCCGAGTTGATATCAATAAAAGCACTGATCATAAAGAACCGGCTTCATCAATAAACTGATTTGACAATTAAGTTTATTGTTGTAAATGTCACACAAACGTGGGTATTGTCGGATAATGACAGGTACTTGTAGGTAATATCAAGGACAATTTTAAAGGAAGATTGTTGCGTCAACAACTACAAATCATCTTCTTTTCTGGTGGTTCGAGGCGGCGCACTGGTGCCAAAGGTCGTTCGATCATTCATACGCTTACAATGGGAGCTGGGAGCCGTATTGGGAGAACCGTATCAGGGACCCGTAGCAGGGGAACCGTACTGGGGAGCCGTACCGGGGAGCCGTACCGGGGGAGCAAAGTATTCTCAATGCTCATAAGCTCTGAGCTCACAGCTCTCGTTTGATTGAGTCGAAACTTTGAACAGTACAAACATATTGAGCCGTGGCTCTCGCTCTTATTAAAATGAGTCGTGACATGTCCCAAAGATTGCAATAGACCAGCCATGTACAGATTGCTAGGTCATTGTCAGGACGTCACATCATTACTGAGAGAGTACCCAAGTAGAAAAGAGCCAGAGACAGACCGAGGAAGAGGTTAATACTACGTAGAAGAAGATTGAAGCAGAATGAGATAGACTGAGGATTGGAAGTGAACGGCCTGGGATCTCAGTCAGTGGAGAGCATTTACCAACATTTGTGAGGTCAAATCCCGTTTCAAATTAAGACAATAATTTTCTTTTTATTTCAATTTATTTCCAACATGAAAACAACTAGTTTAGAATCCCAATAACGGCGGTGAAATAAAAACGAAAACACGTTTCTTTTTCACGACTTAGTTACGATGTAAGGAGTTGTTTGTTTCTCTTGAATAGAATTGGCTGGCCAGCCACCAGCTATAAATGTTCATAGTTCCCGGATCTCATATAAAAAAAGTTGGTCCATCAACTTTATTCCACGTAATACATTCTGCCATTATTGATATAAAATTTGCAGCGCTACGCGTGAAGGTTACGTTAAAGTTGGTTGAAGTTTTAAATCTACATTATTTTCATGATCATTTTGAAAGTTTGTTCTTCGTTGAAGAAGAAAAAAATTTATCGTATTATAAGATGTACTAAACGACTTTTGTGGCATAGAAAAGGTAGCTGCATTGCAAACGGGGATTGATCAAGAGCAGGGCTATTCAGGTTGCATAGTTAAAAATTAGAACCATAGAAAAACCTTGGAATTTTGTAGCCGTGGCACTCGAAAAACTGATCTTAGGTGTCGAGTTTTCCAAAATTTACAAAAGTGCCAATATCTCGTTAAGTAACGACTTTTTATTGAGGTCATGTCATGATTTATGGTCCGTTATGAGTTCACCTATCAGCTCTCTAAAGGACAGCATTGAGTTTTGGAACACCTCCGACCATTCGTAATCATGATTATGAAATGAAAAGAAATACATATTTATGTATTTAGAAATAACATAAGATTTAGAAAGAAACAAAAATGAAAAGGTGTGCAAACCTCATCATTGAGAACTTTTTCTGCTTATATCACACACACACACAGATTTCTGGTTCTTCTTGTGGCTAACCTCGGAATTATAGGTAAATTAATAAATACGCCCATTAAAAAAGTTTTGGTCATAGGCACGAGTATATGAATTTTCAATTTATTGGAATAACTTATTGAAGCTTATAACCCTCATTATTATATATAATCATTGAAGAAGTTAATATTAACAAATCTCAACGAAACATGATACAGAAAAAGATACAAATTATAAAATGGTAATGGTCGTAACTGTGAATCGAATACAGATAAGACAGGGGGACTTTCTCATTATAATATTATATAATCATTGAAGAAGTTAATATTAACCGATCTCAACGAAACATGATACAGAAAAAGATACAAATTATAAAATGGTAATGGTCGTAACTGTGAATCGAATACAGATAAGACAGGGGGACTTTCTCATTATAATATTATATAATCATTGAAGAAGTTAATATTAACCGATCTCAACGAAACATGATACAGAAAAAGATACAGATTATAAAATGGTAACGGTCGTAACTGTGAATCGAATACAGATAGGACAGTGGTATTGGTAGTGGAAAAAAACTGGATAGTGTTATAAATTAATAAATGGTGATTATTATACTAGATGACGTGCACCTGGCGTTGCTCAACTTTTCTCTACTTTCTACATTTATAATATGCATGTATATATAAACCTTCCGGAAGAAATTCTCTAAATGATAGTGAAAACCCTATCAAAATCTGTTGCGTAGTTTAGAAGAACTAATGGCACAAAAGAACAAACTTGGATAGCGACTTTGTTTTAAACTATTTAGCAACAAAAATATAGCCAAAAAAAATTGACTGAACATATTAAATTAAAATCATTTATTGAGAGTATAATGGAGTCACAAATATTCAATACAAAAATGGTATTATTTTTTTTCTGTTCATAGTTCCTAAATTTAATTTAATAGATCAAAACTGATCGAATTTTCATCTAGTGTATTCGACACCTGTCTATGGGGCCATTAAATTTTATGTTGCATTAATATTTCAGCCGTAAAGAAGTTGTGCGGGGTAAAAAGTTCCGTTTCTGCCCGCGGACTTATATCCGTAAACTTGGATCACATTAAACCGGAAGCGGAAGTGGATCTCCGCTCCCTGTGGTGGAGTTAAAGTTATTATTAGCCTGTTTAGAGGCAATTAAAACCTCCGTGGAGTGGTTAACCTATAAAATTGGACATAAACTACAATGTTTTGGGCAAAATGAGGAAAAATTAATGGAACACTCACTAAATTGCATTTAAATTGTGTTCATTTTTAGAAGACAAACAATTAGATTGCTAACAAGGAAAACAAGCCATACAAGCGGTCCGATTACATTATTAAATTATGAAAGAACTTACTGCAATTGACAGTAAATTTAATTTAAAAAGAAGTAAGAAAATATGTCTGCCACAATCTTGTGATAATAGTGAGGTAATTTGAATCATAACCATAAGTTTTTAAAATTTAATTAAAATCAAATTTAATACTATAATTATTAAGACAGTTTGAAAATGGCCTTGAAAGCCGAAACAGCTGTAACAATAACAAAAACCAAAAAATACTAGATTGATTGATTTTAATTAAATAAAAAAAAAATTAAATGGAGTTCTAAGAATTAAACATAAAAACAATAAATACATTAATAACCATAAGAATTCTAAACTACGCAACGGATTTTGATAGGGTTTTGACTATCATTCAGAAAAAAATTCCGGAAGGTTTATATACATGAAACATGTATATTATATTTATGGAAAATAGATAAAAATCGTTGTTTTACAATCAAGACGTAAAAATATATTTTCGGGCACTACATTGCTAATGCCGACTAAGCCTCATGAGATATATCAAAATAATGCACTACAGAATTGTATATCTTAATAGGACCTCCAAAAAAAGTCCAAAATGATATCTTCTAAGGATAACCCCCAGCTACGCCGGGTACAGCTAATAGTGAATAACATAATTAATATTAAGGTAATTGAACATTGAGAAATTTATTTGCAAATTTAAATGAACCTCTTCGGGCCTGGTAATCTACAAATTATTTATAAGGAAATTTTATTTTCTAGGACTGAGTAGTGATGTTACAATGCGAGTTGCTTGTATACTGCAGATTCATTTCACGAAAAGGGAGACGTCGCGCTGTCTACCGCGCTTCGTGCATTTGGTTTGGTCCACTTTCCCTGATTTTGAAAATCTATTAAAGGTGTAAATTATTTTCGGATTATGTAAGCTAATTGAAAATTAATAAATAAATAAAAATAAAATCATTGATAATCACGATTTTACAATGACTTTGGAAGGTGTAGAGGTGACCTCTAGCATTGAAATAAAAAATACTTTAACCCTATTGGTTTAGTACCAATTTTGTACTACAGGGTTTTCCAATAAGAGGTGTTATTTTGAAATTCAATTGTAAAAAATCAATGGTTTCGTTGCTTGTGCGGCACGTATCGCCGTCTTGTTGAAAGTAAACGTTGTCCAGATCAATACCATCCAATTCCGGCAATAAAAAAATCATTAATCATCTCTATTGATTGATCTGGATAACGTTTACTTTCAACAAGACGGCGCTCCGTGCCACACAAGCAACGAAACCATTGATCTTTTACAATTGAATATCAAAATAACACCTCTTATTGGAAAATCCTGTAGATTGAAATGGATCTAGCCGTGTGACGTTTCTTGTTTTTTTTTGTATTTCGTTAGCAATGTTACTCTAGCCTACTCGAATGCGTAAAATGAAAACAATTTTGTAGTATTAGATTGTATTGTTTTATTAATTTTGTGCAGAGTGTTAGAATTATATAGACATGAACTGATTCGTGTCGATATAACTCTAAAGTTTTTTAGGAGATCTAAAGAATCTAAGAACCCTTTCTAGGAGATCTCACTCCTTTGGTGTATCAAACTGGAATTGGGTAATTTTCTGAAATCAATCAAGACGATCAAGTCAAAATCTGTATCTGGTTAGTTGTCGGTAATACAGTAGGTCTGTATTTTGGTAAAACTGCTATTGATTGATTGATTTGAGATATTGCTAATTATAGACAAGAAGACGCTGTACCTAAAATAATAATATTGATATTTATCATCGTGTTTAATGATCATATCTAAATAGCCAGGTATTTTCCAACCATTATTTAATTCCATTTTAACCCCAGTTGGGGATAACATAGTCCTAATGGCTCCGGGCACGGCTCTGGTGCATTCCTCACAATCATCACCCGACATGTTGCTGGTGAAAAGTTTGGTCTGACTACATTGGTGTGATTTAAACTCTAAAATAGCGTAATATTGGCATAGGTTGGAAAAAAAATCAGCAACGACAAGCATCAGGTGGTGACTGAGAAAAATCAACCCTTAACGGAGTGATCTAGGGGTAAAAAGACCCATTTAGATGATCTAAAAATCACAGGGCAGTAAATCACCCTTTAACATCTCCCAGGTGGAGGGCATTGGAAGACCCCATCACGTTCTAGGAAGTGTTTTATAGACCAGGCATGTCCTTACATGTAAAAGCGTAGGAAACTAAGTATTCCCATGTCAGTTATTACCCCAGAGGTCCTTGTTCAAAGGGATATTTAACAATCTTGGAATATGGTATGTTAGAGGAAAGATATAAAACCCCAAAGGATTGAATATTTTTCTTGGAAAAAAATAAAAACTCCTACACATAAAAATTGCTCCCATCAACTAAGGAAGCAAAATCAAGTAAGATTTAAAATAATCTCCCGTAGAAATTATTGTGTAGAGATTTTACCTACAAAATCAATATTAAGATTAATTTAAGTGATTTTATGATATCAAATCAGCAAACCTCACTCAAGCCCAATTCCTGTAAAATCGTTAAAACAAAGCTTTGAAAATCCTTTTGCTCTCAGCAGAAACGTAAGAACATTGTTATTTGATCTTTAAGCGGCCGTTGAAGTTTGATAGATTCCTTCGATAATAATATTATACCAAGGCAAGCCCTCCATTCGATGATATGGGGTAGGCAAGATAGGCTTTAAGGTAAATTAATATTCAAGACTATGGAAATTTGTTCTAAGAAATAAGGCTTCAAAGTAGTTCAGTAATTTTATCGATTAAAGCGTCTCTAGGTAGTTACCGTTGAGAAAGACAACAACTTATCGCTAAGTTGTCTGAACTTGGCTACATAATATATAATTAAACGGTTGTCGATTTTAATTTCCTGAATAACTTAAAGGTCCATAATTAAAAAAATAATAATAATTGACTTAGCGTAACGAAGTTTTTCTTTAACTCAACCGTTTGATATTTCATCAAAATGTAAATATGTTCGTTGGTTCCGTGTCTGGTTCAAGGTGGTAGCCGTGTTGGATATTACATTTTCTTCCCGCCAGAGTTCGCATGAGTGTGAACCCTAATACGAGCTGTCAAATCGGAATAATCAATATTATGGTACTTACTTGCTTGAAGACGGTTTTTTAATATAATTGTTATTGAGATTGAGATGAATTGTCATTGGAAAATTTGTATAATTCCTTATTTGAAATTTTCAAAAATGTAAAATAAAATATATAGTTTATAAGTAGGCAGGTATTTAAGTACCTTACTACTTTAAAATATTATGATTTCAGATGAAATTTTGGTTGAGATTTATTAAATAAGATAAAATTAGAAACAAAGTTTTTTGGACGCGAGAACTACTGATCGTCTTGGCACACCAACCTCTTATTAGTTGCCACACTTTGAGGAACAAATATATTGATATTATGACTTTTTAGACCATACAATGATGATACTGTTATTCCAAAGATAAAATTTAACTCAGTTTCTTTCAAGCGGGGAGCTCATCTCGTGCAACCTGTATCAATGGCTAAATGATCTTTTGTATGTACTGTTTTGAAGAATTAGAAAAAATATTTTTGGTGGAGAATGCTTTACAACCTAAATAAGGAATGACATTGTGAAGTGAAAAGCATACAGTAATGTCAGTCTTGTCTCT
Organism: Hesperophylax consimilis; assembly: GCF_061612785.1. NCBI lineage: Eukaryota > Metazoa > Arthropoda > Insecta > Trichoptera > Limnephilidae > Hesperophylax > Hesperophylax consimilis. The sequence goes on from NC_142857.1 coordinate 11,451,918, forward strand.
GATGGATGATTATGGTTTTATGTTGTCAATAAACTTGCGCCATGAAAAGTCGGAAGAGAGCTTTTGAACGCAGAAAGTTACAATGGAAATGAAAACAGATTATTAAAATCACATTGATATTTGAAGATTTGATAAACAAATATTTAAAATCAAATCTATCTCTTCTAAAATAATCATATCCACAAAAAAATAAAATAATTCGTTCATTTTATTTCAAGTTTTTTAACAGAAGTATTTAAAAATGACGCACATACAAATATAAAAATAAAATTAAAAAATATAAATACATTTTTTCTTATTTTTTTTGGTTTGACTGAGGATTGAACCTTCCTCCCCTATTTAAGCTAAATACAATGAGTTAAACCGCGCTATCACTTAGACAAATCCTAATTGGATGGTACCGACATTTATTTCATATATTAACTGCTGAAATGTTTTTAAAACGTCGTAGATTGTCAGAGAAATGCGTGTGTGTACGTGTGTGCGTGACTGCCATCAGAAGTTGATGCTCTATCGGATGTCGGGAAGTGGTTACTTTCCATTTCATTCATTAATTCCTTAAAGAAAATAAAATCGAAATTCAAATACAGTGGTACCTCGACATACGAGTTTAATTCGTTCTGCAACCTTGCTCGTATCTTGAATTACTCGTATATCGATGCAGATTTTCCCATACAAAACAATTAGACTACCATTAATCCGTTCCAACCCCCAAAATGTCACCCCAGTTATTTTTGTTACGTGGTTTTGAATAATAAAAACGTATTTATAAATGACAAATATTTATTGTACAAAAACAAAAAAGAGAATGTAAATAAATAAATTAGATTTCCTTACTGGTCTTTGCCTTTTTCGGTACATTTTTCTCGCTTTCACCTGTAGGCCGTTTAGAAAAAAACATGTCCAAGGAGGTTTGTTTCTTCCTCCCTCTCAGAATGTTCCGGAAATGAGTTAGGCAAGTGTCATTAAAAAGATCAGATGCACGACCTGTTGCAACTTTTTCTGGGTGTGTCTTTTCTACAAACTGTGAAACTCTCTCCCACATTCCTAAGATCTCCTTTATCTCACTTTTAGAAATAACCTCCTCCTCCTCTGACTCCTCGAAACCAATTTCTTGCATAACATCCGTATGCTGCTGTGACTGTAACTCTTGTACTCCTCAGTCGTCAGTTCCTGGATGTGCTCCTCGACGAGTTCGTTCACGTCTCTCTCTTCCACCTCTATTTTTATTTATTTATTTATTTATTTATTTAGTACAGGTGATGATACAATGACACATGTAGATAAAAAATACTTTGACTGCCCAACTAGGAGGAATTCCCGTTTTAGGACAGTCAAAATTGAGTTAGTATTCATGCACGCATACATATTTTGTAAGAACAAAAACAAAAAAGGAAAAAAAGAAAAGTAATATAATATATACATAACTAAAAAAAATATATATATATAACTAAAAAATAATGATACATTAAAAAGAAAAATATTATAATAAAAGATTAAAAGCAAAAAGTTATAAAGTTAACTGATGTTAACTTGTTGTTTGGTTTGTTTTTTTGTTTTCTTAATGTGTTTGATATTTTGTTTGTTTTATTTTTGGAAAAGTGTGAGTTCACACTCTTTTCTCCCTAATTGGTGAAGCCAGACAGTGATCGATTTACGAAGAGCACCTTTGCTTTCCTTTTTCCATGCATCAGGTATAAAGTTGTAAAGTTTTGGGCCTAGGAATGAAAAATGTCTTTGAGCAAGTGAAGTTTTGGTTGTGGGTGGTACGATTGGATTCCTCCGTGAGTGTCGGGTGTCGTGACAGTGGTCGATAGATGGGTAGAGATGACGTTTTTTATGAGTGTTCAAAATTATTTTCCTCATGTATAATTGTCTGACATCTAGAACTCGTAACTCTTCAAATAGTGAATCGCTGTGGTACCTAAAAGGTTTTTTCATGATTACCCTTAGTAAGGATTTTTGGGCCTTTGCTAAGTGGTCTAAAACCATTTTTGCGCATCCACCCCAGCCTAATGATGCATAATCTAATAGTGACCCACACACAGCGTTGTAAATGAGTCTTAAATCTTTTAGACATAGGATATTTCTAATTGGCATAAAGATATGCGTCAGCTTTCTAACCTTAGTAGTCACAAGGTCTATATGTCCGTCCCATCTAAGATGTTTGTCGATAACAATACCGAGATATTTTATACTGTTCACGCATTCTAATTGATAGCAATTACAGATAGTTGATTCGATGCATTTATGTATGAAAATATTGTATAATTCTTTGGGTTGGCCCGCTTCTGTCGCACTGAATCGTATAAATTTTGTTTTTTCTGAATTAAGAGTCAAAAGATTATAATCTAACCAATATTTAAGCTGGTTAATACCGTCTTCTGCTTTGTTGTGTACAGCATTCCAGTTTCTTCCTTCAAATATTAAGACAGTATCATCCGCAAATGTTATGATGTGATTGGAGAGATTACTGTTACATAAATCATTTATATAAATACTGAACAGAAGTGGTCCTAGGGTACTCCCTTGCGGTACACCAAATTCTATAAGGGCGGGATCGCTAACTGTATCATTAATTTTAACTTTTTGGTATCTGTTCGCTAAGTAACTATCCATCCATTTGAATAGCTGTCCCTGAACGCCGATGGCCTGTAGTTTTTTCAGAAGTATTTTATGCGAGATGGTATCAAAAGCTTTTGCCAGATCAAGGAAGAGAGCGACGGACTTAACTCCCTGGTCAATATTATTGGAAATAATATCAGTCAGTTTAGCAATAGCATCTTCTGTTCCTAAACCAGGTCGAAAGCCAAATTGGTTCTTGGAAAGGATCTTATGATTTTCTAGGTAGAGACTAAGACGATTTTTGACGATTTTCTCAATAATTTTTGAGATTGAATTTAGTAGAGATATAGGCCGATAATTTTGTATATCCGATTTGTCTCCATTTTTGTGAATCAGTATGACAATTGATTCTTTTAAGTGGTTCGGAAATATGCCTGATTTGAAACTAAGATTACAGATAAATGCAATAGTACTAGCTATAAGTGGTTTCAACACTTTTAGCAAATTTGTTGACACTTTATCTGACCCACAAGCATTTGATGTCTTGAGTTCATCTATCATTTTCATTACTTCATTAGTCGTAGTTTGAATTTCATCTGATTTACAATTATAAACAGTTGAAGGTATGTTGGCTAGATCGGATTCAGTTTTCTTACATTTATCGAGTATTTTGTTAGCGAGTGAAGCTCCTACGGAAGTAAAATAATGATTTGCAAAATTAGCCATCCCCTTGGGGTCAGCAGTGTTTGTGTTTTTAGTGTCTAATGATTGTATGAATGACGACTTATTATTTTTTGTTTTGGTGATTTTTCGAAATATATCCCAGAAACGTTTCGGAGTTAATGTGTTTTCATATATATATTGTTTGTAGAATTTTTCTTTTGTTGTTTTAATTAATTTTTTGCACAAGTTCCTATATTTCTTAAATTGTTCTTGTAGTAAAATATTATCTAGTTGCCTTTTCGCAATTTTGTGGAGTTGGTTTCGTCTGTGAATAGATTTGACAAGGCCAGGGGAGATCCATGGCATGAGTTTAAATTGTTTGTTTGGGATACATTTGTTGACAGTGTTATTAGATATGTAGAATTGCAATTTCTTAATAAATTCGTCCATTGCTTGGTTAGTGTCAGTCTGATCTAGTACGTTATGCCACTTTTCTGTACGTAGCTCCTCGAGCAGGCTGCTGTAATTTATTCTAGAAATATATTTGTTTTTAGCAGCAGAGGAGGGCTTATTTCTTAGACCGAGCGCCGTGGTATAATGGTCTGAAATTGTTGTGTGTATGACAAACGAGTCTATGAACTTAATATTTTTAATGTTAATGTGATCTAAGCAGGATTTGCTCGTGCCTTGTACTCTAGTGGGGGTGTTAATTGTTGGAGTGAAACCGTTTTCGCTCAGAAAACATAAATAATCATCGCATTGACGGTGATTGTCTAAGATTATATTGACATTTAGGTCTCCAATGATTATTTGATGTTCTGAGTTGTTTGTGCTGTTAATGATGGAATGTAGTGAATTAAGAAAGGTATCAATATTGTTGAAAGATGGTGATCTATAAATTGCAAATATGCACACATTTTTGTTAAGTACTATTTTTAGACAATTTGCTTGTGATAAAGCGAGCTCGTCAACTTGAGCTTGTATTTCGTTCCTGACATAGATAACAATTCCACTGGATTTGTTTATTTTTATAGATGTGTGGTATTCAGTGTAATTTTGTATTTCTTTGGAGGTATAGTATTCATTGATCCAGCACTCAGTCAAAACTAATATGTCAAATGTGAATTTAAGTTGATCAAGAAATATGAGAAGATCATCAATATTGGTAATACTTCGTATATTCTGGTGTACAATTTTTAGACTGTACGATTCCCAACAGTATTTATTTATGTCTTTAGGATTATCAACTACATAATTATTGCATGTGAGCATAGATTCATCGGGAATTTCAAAAGAATGTTGGATCATTTTTAGAGTAAGTTATCTGTAAGTAAACCCACACGGTAATATTAATTTGGGATGGTAAATTTATGTTTTTGATGTGTGAACAAAGAGTACATAAGTTTGGTTGCTCAGTTATTGAAATAAAATAATATACATAACTTATTGTAATACATAAATTGTGAGAAAACATTAGCCATTTCATGTTCTTCGAATGGTACAAATAAAAATTGCAATTGGTATTAGTGGTGAATTGAGGGTTAGCTAGTAATTTCTTATAATAAGGAAGTAAAGTAGTGGGGTCAGAGAGACACAATGATGTAGTTGTAAATTTGTCATATAAGAATTTCCTGATAATGTGTGGGTAATATAAATGCACCACGATGTTAATAATTAAATTATTAATTGAAATGTCTGACATCGTGCTTATTTGGGGATTGAACAATGCAATATTGTAGTATTTTTTTGAAAGGAATAGAAATATCATGAAATATAGGAACACTCTGATTAACATTTTGAAAAGGGATACAGGTAGTATGGGTATGATTGCATTTGTGAGTCATAGTGAAAGTAAGATATTCTCAGAGGTGATATGTATAGCTCTCGATTCCGTGGTTTGGCGTATATATACTCTTCCCGCTTTTACCCATACGAATGCAAATTTTTTATCAATAGCCGTCTTCTTCGCTAGGTAAAGTAGGCGTTTATTTGTTGAAGTCAGGTGTTCCGATATATATACCGGCGTGCGCGGTCCGGAGAGTCCTATTGAGGTCGTGTTGAGTTTGTCTTCCTTAGTCACAGCATTCATATTGTACCTTTTTACATCGTTTAAAAAGACATCTCTTACGTGAACGTGCTTAAACCGCACAATTATAGGTCTGGTTTTTTGGGGGATTGTCTTACCCGGAGACCTATAGCTGGTCTCAATGTCATTTTTCGTAGTGTTTGTTTTTATTTCTTGATTTATGTTAAATAAAATATTTGCCAAATTCTCACCTTCAACCTCCGGTATACCTCTTATTTCGGCGGCAAAATTTTTTTGTTGCCGATCTTGATCGTCGATCTTTAATTCGAGCATAGATAGTTTTGCCTCGAGTTCTGTGTTTTTTTTTTGAACGGAGTCTATGCTTTGTAGTTTTATCAGAGATTTTTTAAAGTCTTCTTCAAATCCCTCCATTTTGCTATTAAAGAATGTTAGCGAGGCCTTGAAGTCCTTGAATTCATCGAACATTTCGTATAATTTCGTCTGGACATTCTTGAATCCCTGTAGCTCAGTCTTGATTTGACGTAATTCATGTGTGATTAGGTCGAGCTGTGTTTCACCTACTCTAGTGGTGCTGGCCGCTGGGGTCTCCTTACTGGAAATGGAAGTAGAACGCGCCGTACTGCGCGTTTCCGTCTTGCAGCCAGTGCATTTGGTATTATTGCGTTTTTCTTGGGAGAGTTTTCGGTAATGACATTCACTTACGCCACCGCAGGCGAAATGTAGACTCTCCTTGCAGGAGGAGCACCAGAACATTGATTCCCTCGTGAGTATGGGTTCCGGGCACTTGCTGCAGGTGGTGCTCTCCATATTGCAGGGAGTTATTATGTATTACAATGAACAATCGACACAGAAACTGAGTTGTAAAAAAATTATATTTTAGTATTACAGTTTTGAAGGATTTGTATTAGAATATTATATTTAGTTTATTTTGTTGTTAGATTTAATATCACATTTATTTTTAAAATTATAGTATATATTTGATTTAGTATTGGATTTATTTTGTATGATTTATTGGATTGCCATCTGTTGGACAGTAAGTAAATCAAACTTCACAACGTAAACAATAAAAAAGAAATGTTTACTCTGGGTTTCGAACTCACGTCCCAGGAAGGTAGATCGGAATGTGTCGGCGCCTCTCACCACGCTGCCAAGTACCGATACACAATTAGTGTGATTTATTCCAATATAACTGGTAGACTTGCGAAATAGTCGTACAAAAGGTCTAAATTGTGGTTTAGTTGTTTGACACTTATATAACGACTGTTTTTTTGAAAAATAAATCATGAAATACACGTTCGCGCACAACGGGTTCACTGGTTTAGTAGTAATTATTTTTAATGTTTGTTATTTAGATTCTAGACCCATGGATTTCCCCAGAGACACAATCTCCTCCTCTACTGACATACCGGGTTCCAATTCTTCGTAGATCCTTTCAGCTACAGCTTCAGGCCACAGCTTTTTCCAAGCAGATATCAAGGTCCTCGTTGTAATACCCAGCCAGGCTTGATCGATCAAATCGCGATATTAAAGTGGTCCTTCCAGAACTCTCGAAGGGTGAGGTTTGTGTTCTCCGTCACTTCAAAGCAGCGCCGAAACAGATGCTTGGTGTATAGCTTCTTAAAATTAGAAATCACCTGCTGATCCATGGGCTGCAGGATAGGAGTGGTGTTGGGTGGTAGGTAGAGAACCTTTATAAATTTGAACTCCTCGAGGATGTCATCTTCGAGGTTTGGTGGATGAGAAGGGCTTGCACGGGTAGGTTTTTTTCCTGTAGATATTTCTTAACAAAAGGGCCGAAAACCAGGTTTACCCACTATCTAACTGATTCACTGGCCGTGGTGGGCGTGGCCACGCACGCGCTCTACCGACCGCCCTGCTAAACCGAACTCGTATCTCGAATTTCGCTCGTAACTCAAAGCAAAAAATCACTTGCTCGCCGGCTCGTATCTCGAAAAACTCGTATGTTGGGGCACTCGTATGTCGAGGTACCACTGTATATGTATTTAAAAAACAATATCTTCTTTTATACGCAGATTTTTTTTGTTGATTTTATCTATCAATATTGAATAATTCTTAAAATTGGAATATGAGGTGAGGGTCGGCCCTGAACCAAACAGATATGTATGAAATATATAAATATGATTGAAAATAATTAGGTCTCGTGGTGGAGTGTTGTCTTGGTAAGAGGGAGGTCCTAGGATCGATCCCCAGGTACGACTAACTGGAAACTGGTGTCTTTTCTGTTTCGGGTTGCGTTTGGATTAATAAATATTCATCTTCTTCTGAAATAGTATTTGATGTTCACAACCTTAATATATTTCATAAATCGATTTTTTTTTTTAATTTAATTTATTTATAACACTTTGTAAAACATATTATGGGCGGGCTTAATTCAGGACAGCATCTTCTACCGATCAACCCGACTTCTTTGTAATATATATTATGGGCGGGCTTAATGCCGGGCAGCACTTTCTACCGATCAAGCCAACTTCTTTTATGATAAGTTTATATAAGTACAGCTCAGCAGCACTGGAAACAAAGGAAACGTGTGTCCTCCCTCCTATACCATGGGTATCTTCAAGACTAAGGACTTTTGCCTAAGGAAGGACCCTCCACACAGATAGACAGAGATGACATAGAACCTTAGGACATTCATTTTCCCCGGGCCTCCAGGGTGGAGTTAATGTTAAAAAAAGTTTTTAATGAGTTTTTATTATTCACAATGTACATTTGTTACGTATAATTTTTTTTATAAAATTAGCGACCGGTTTCGACACGTCCGTGTCATTAACTAGCTATTAGTTTTAAAATAGCTAGTTAATGACACGGACGTGTCGAAACCGGTCGTTAATTTTATAAAAAAATTTATACGTAACAAATGTACATTGTGAATAATAAAAACTCATTAAAAACAAAAAATGTCTAGAAATTGTTACATAGTGAATGCCAAAGAAATACAAAAAATTAAAAAAAGTTCGGTGCGCCACTTTCTAGGTTTTCAGTTTGTACCAATAGCGGTGTGCATGGTTTTTTTTACAAAAATTTCATTAGTATGTGCACAACTGATACTGAAAAAAAATTACAATACATTTTATGATTTCTGATGTATTATAAATTGTTAAATTCTGTTAAATGTTCACTTCTTTTCTCTCTGTGTACTTTGTTTTGTTGTTTATATTTCTTTTAATGTATTTATTGTTGTTTATATTTTTAATCCATATGTTTACAAATCACACGGAGAAAACTTCCCGATAGAAAATATTGACAATTTATTAAGAATCTCTTCAAATAATTTGTATTCCTGTTAAAATCGGGATTTTAGGCCATTAACGGATGTATTGATAGGTCCTCTGATAAACTTTAAGTAAATTACCAATGTTTTGTCACGATGTCCGAACACATGTTGATAAATATGAAAAATCAAAATACAAAACATTTTTGCGTTTCGTCATGTTATTAAAGTGGATGAACATGTGTTCCAATTTTATTCTGAATTTATCAGGAAGCGGTTTGCAGTCTAGATTTCTACAGTATTACCAATATTAATTTTAATTAATTTTTAATAAATCAGTGTTACATATTTTCCTCTGTGTATACAAAATAACTAATTCCATTGCTTACCATGAAACGTTAACGGGTAGGGAATTCCGTGTATCAAGCTTCTGCAAATGTTAATCGAATTCCTCGTATTTTATAAATAAATAAAAATAAATTTAAAAAATATTATATCACATTAAGATTTATATTTTTATCGGCTTGAAAAATTACTGGATTTTCCGCATTTAAAAATAATCATCCTTTAGGCACGTCTTGTGTGAACCTTAAACATAAATTTATTAATATTTGCCACTCAAGCCGATGCTGCATTTACAAAATAAAGGCCTTGAGCTAGAGCTCTGGTGACTCTTTTGGGTATTTGGTTTTGGATTCGGCCACGCTCATTAAGAAAATCATACCTTCGAATACTAAGGCATGTACCATGTCGCGTAACATTTGGAATCGGGCTGCTAGCAATAACACTTCTTATGCAGATGGGAATGGGGCTTAAATTCCCGCTTAACACCAGCCGCCTGTTTTGATTTATGGAAGAAGAAAACTTCACCAATAATCGATTGTAATAAGACGATCATTTTAAAAAGAACTTGATATGCCAAATTAAACAATAAAATCATAACCAAAAAAGAGTTTGTAAGTATGTCATTTTGAACTTTAAAGCAGTTTGCATAGGCCTGATTTTTCTGGGCCTATAAAAAGACTTAATAATATGTTCTACCCTCAGTATTTAATTAAAATATTTCTAAGCGATGTTTTCGATTGAAATTTTCAAACCAAACCAAACAATTTTGCACTTATACGTAGTGCTTCGCCTTTATATGGAAACATATAAACTGCTTACTGTGGTTTAAAACCTATAGTGGTACGCCACTACTCGAGTCGGACGGTGTCGGGTACTACTTAAGATTCAGTGCCAAGCGCTAAGGTACCTATGCCGTCATAGAATTTTCTGGACACTCCGGCCGTTGCCTAGATGTCAAGCCGGACGGTACCCAAAATTACCGCGCTATTCCTACAGCCATTGGGCGACACCTACAATCTTCAGCGTTACGGGCGGCAACATATTGTAGGGATAGTAACTAGAATGTTCGGGAACGTTCTTAAGCTGGCTCTACACTCGCGCGCGAAGTCGCGCCGTGAATTCACGCCGTGAATATACGCCGCGATCCGCGCGTGAACTGTGTCCATCCACACTCGCAAAGCTTCAGTCTTGTTCGCGACTTTAAACCGCAAACCCTTTGTCGCGGGCCAAAAAACCGACAAAAATCGGGGAATGGCGCGAAGCGCGAATGCGAAGATTGCGAAGACGTGAACAAGATCCACACTCGCGTTTCGCGGCCTTCGCGGCCGTTCGCGCCGCGAGTGTAGAGCGCGCTTTAGGTGCAACTTGAATCGCATTGCAACCGACTAGCAAACACCGTAGGTACTGCCCATCTACCTACCCACTGGATGATTCTCGATGCATTCGTACCTTATATAAGCGATAGCGGGAAGGTACTCAGTCAGTCTACTACTTGCATATCTTTGACGCGCTAATCAAAACTACTTAATCCTTTCGCATCGCAATTACTTAAATCATCCTTGCTGTGTCTGTTGTGATTGTTTACTTGTGTGATAAATAAAATATTGTTCAAATTTATTCGAGGTTGTTTTATCTCGGCAACAGAATAAATCGATTATAAAATATTACATAGTTTAATTTTTAACACCCAACAAATCTTCAACCTTTGCAACAAGCAAATTAATTCATCTATCCTTCATCGTTTATCCCATATGTTAGAGATGTATAAAATATCGAAATTTAAAAATTTTCAAATGAATTGCAACTTAAATTTAGACAGCCGTTTTAGGCCTAGAACTATGAGACCTAAATATGAGTAACCAACGTTTGACTGAATACAAAGTTAAAGCGAGTCGTAAACTAAGCAACCATTCTTAAACAAATTTCTATCTAAGCTCTAGCAAGTTATTATTTAGTAGTTACTACTTTTGGCTAAATTTATTAGTTCAAAAGTTTCGTCGCTTTTTGACAGATTAATTTAATGGAGTTTGGAAAACTGATTAAGGAGTAGGAACTTTGTAAGGTGAATAGATGTCTAAGGTGTGAACAATAGAGAAGAGTAGAAGATTAAACCATCTGAAGCTCAAAAGTAAGAACACTAATTTAAGCCATGGTTTAAGTGTATCAACTGAAAGTTATATACCTTAATGAAACAGATAAGAAAGATGAATCTGCTAAGCCGAATGGTAACATAACTTCATATACATCATATTTATATTTTCATTCTTCTGTTCAAGGGATATTATGGTTCACAACTGTATTCAAAAACCTATTGTCATATTCCATATGTAATTGACAAAAACTTAATGTTGGATTCCATACATAACTGACAAAAACCTATTCTCGGATTCCATATGTAACTGACAAAAATTCATCACACAATCGCGCCATAACTAGACCTCTTAATCTACCTTCCCCTCACTCCCCGCCTCAACATATCTTTTAATAAAATAACATATTTTATTTAATATCAGCAGAAAGTTCATAATTGGCAAAGATTATATTCTTAATATGAGATGTAAGTTTTTTTTAAAGATTTGATGTCAACTTAACAAAAAAATAAATAAAAAGAAAACGTAGATCACAAACACGACACCAGTTTTAGTAAAAATGAAGGAATGTCCATTCCAAAGATAACTAATAAATATGGCTACCGAACATTCGCTAATCTTGTACCTTCCGTATTAAATAAGATGCCAACGAATGTAAAAAGCGAATGCACCGCTGAATTAATACTGCCCAATGCTTCTTTTGTTGTCATTTATTTTTTATTTTTCGTACATTTGTTACTAAAATTTTGTTTATTTTTGTCTACCTGTCTCGAAACAACAGTGTCATTAACTTTTCTTTTTTGGGTTTAAATTTAATGTTATTATTATATTAAGTTTACATGTATGTATTTTTTTAAATGTTGTAATTATAAAGCTGCACATCTTGATACAAGAAAGCCCTAGTCACTAGTGAGATGTGCAAAGTATGTTTTTTTATGTCAAAAATGTTTTTTGAAATGTCAATAAATCAAGATTTTAAAAAAATAATCAAGAGCTATTAAAATAACCCTATGAGTCATCGTTTGGGAATAACTAACATAAACACCTTCAGTCAAATTTAAACATTACAGTAATTGGGAAAACTTACTTACTTACTTACTGGGGTAGTAACCATTAATAATTTCTAACATTTTACTCAGAAATCAATTGGGAAATCAGTAATTAAAATTAAAATACCTATCTAGAAATTATATAAATGTATCGTCTGTAAGTGGGGTACCCACAGTTTGATAATGCCTTCAGAAGGCGAAACAGCTGTCACGCGTAATAATAACTACACAGTAGAACTTGTTTAAAAAATAAACTGTTTTTATTAATAATATTATTGAATATATAAAAAAAATATATATATATTATTGTGAAATTCACCATCTGACAAACTGCTTTGGCAGTTTAGCGGGTGCTCGTAATGAAGAATAATAAAAATTAATAAAAATATATATTTATTGAAATACGGCCCCACATCCCGAATTTCTACTGACGTATAACACATGTACTTACCTAGAACAATATGTTTGAAGCTTTTGAAAAAAAGTTATTTTTTAAGATAATATCTATTTATCAATTATTTATTGAAACTGTAATGACATGAAATTCCCTCAATAGAAAAATATCGCAAAGTATGCTCCGAAAATTATTGAAAACACATCTGGTTCTGTTATTCAATATGTTACAGGAATGAAAAAAAAACGTGTTTCTTTACATGCTACAAGACATTTTTCGAGAGATGTTTGATAAATAAGTCGCGTTTTTATTAAATATTTTCACAACAGTTGCTTAGGTATATTAATTATAATCGCTATTTAATGTTTTGACGCTCCCTCTATCATTCGTAGGTATTTATATATCTCCCTTTCAAACCATCTTCAGTAATCTGTTTACTTTTGAACGCTTACTACAGAGCCTTAAGGCACTGCATACCTAATTTCTACTGAATTATAACAAGTTTCTCCTTCACTCTGTAAGTTTTTAAGTTTCCAAAAAGATATATGTTATTTTTGAAGATAATATCCATAAATTTGCTATGCCGAAACGATAATTACATTAAATTCCGTCGATAGAAAAAATTAGCAAAATAAGCTCCGAAAATTATTTAAAACACGTTTTGATCTGTTATTTAATGTGTTTTAGGCATGAAAAAATTCACAGTGTAACTTTAAATGCAACTAAAGCATTTGTCTAGAAATTTTTTCTCTATTTCAAACGAGTCGTGTTTTATTAAATATTTTCACAATTTTCGCTTAATTTTTTTTTTTTTTTTAATATTAGCGTGCTCCCTCTAACATTCGTATATACATATCTCCCTTTCAAACCATCTTTTGAACGCTTACTACAGGGCCTTAAGAGGAATGACTGCTTGGTCTTTTTCATACAAAACTTAAGCAGGACTAAAAAATTATTATTTTTTAAAATTAAACGGTGTATCAAATATTTAGTACGGATACGGGATACCTACATGTTTCAAATTATAAAAAAGGCATGAAAAATATTTATCATAGTATTAGAGGCAACTTAGACATTTTTTACATTAGCTCCACACAAGAGGCTCTGGGGAAAAAAGTTGCCATCTTTTGGATGCTGTGTGGACTAAACAGTCTAAACACCCTTTATTTCATCATTTCATTATTTCTTCATGGGGAAAAAAGTTGACATCTTTGGGGATGCTGTGTGGATTAAACACCCTTTATTTCATCATTTAAAACACAAATAAATAAAGTTGCACATATCCAAACTAGATATTTACTAAAAAAAATTATTAAATTAAGTATTTTGGACTCAAAACCTAATTAAAATTAAAATTTAAAGCTGTGCAACGATTCAAAAACATTTTTGTATTTACCGTACGTCTCTTCTGTTTTCAAATTTAAGAGAAAATATTTATTAAATTGAAGTACCTACGTAGCAACTTTCCCAGTTTTACCACTTTCCTGAAGATAAACAAGAAATGAAATGAACATTTTAAAGCTTTGCAGCCCACTGCGTAGACATTAAAAAAACGATCCAAAACCGCGGATAAATTTAGTTTTTTTAAAATATTTCGTTTTCAATACAAATTTCGGTAAAAGAAGTTTTAACTAATTTAGTAGAATAAATTATTATTAGCAATAATTCTCGCCTAAAATATCCATACAAATTGAAAATATCTCGCGATTATTGCTTATAAAAATTTGTTATCCTATGTGCCGTGCATATAAAACCTTGACTTATAAAAATTAGTTTATCATTAAAAAATAATAATATTTGACAAGTCAAAATATTTCACCAACAAATGTAGATATAATATGTCTCGACGCCATCTAGTGGGAAATTCAGTACCTACTAACAAAGCCTTTCCTACAAAAATATTAAGTTGATTGTTTTCAGAAGAAAAAATAATTATTTGGCGGGTTGGGAATAAGCCGACATAGCTTAGTGGTTTAGAGCACCTGACCGGCAATAAAAAGGTGTGGGTTCAATTCCCGTCGGCGGCATGTATTTTTTGAATTTGATGATTTGAATTTGAATCTCATGAATTTGTTATCCTTTGTGCCGTACATGAAAACTTTGTCTTATAAATATTAGTTTATCATTGAAAGATAATTTAGTAGAAGATAAAATTTCCTACAATTTTTTCGACCATTTCTTCTATTTTTATAAATAGGTATCGAGATAAAATGCATGTAAGTTTGAAAAAACAAGTCGAATACACGGAGAAAAAATACTTATATTGAATATTGCTAATTTATTAAGAATTTCTTCAAATTATTCGCAATCCGGTTAAAAACGGGATTGCAGGCTTTTAACGAATGGATTAATAGGTTTCCCAATAAACTTTAAGTAATATAGAACGTATCATCACGATGTCGGAACACGTGTTCCTAACAATGTGAATATTTCCGCATTTCGTCATTACATATTATCAAGGCAAAGGCAGATGCAGGTGCGTGAACACGTATTAAGATATTTAATTTTACTAAAAGTTTATCAGGAAAAGGCCTGCAATGCCGTTTTTCACCGGAATAACAATAATTTGAAGAGATTTTTAATAAATTAGCTAACTAACTAACTAACCATCACGCCGTTTCCCCGCAAGGGTAGGCAGAGAGGACGGACCGCCAAACAACTCGGTCTTGGCACACACTTCTTGCAAAAAAAAATTAGCAATACTCAACTTTCTCCGTGTAGGTTTGGTTTTTCGCGAATTTCTAAGTAAAACATTCTGCATTATAGGAAAAGCATTCTTATATAAAATGGTCATGAAAAAGTACTTAAGTACAGGGAGGGGCAAAAGTAATCACCCGATGTTCTTTTGCTGTAATTTTTTTTATGATAAAATTTGGTACTGCTTGTTATTCCGCGTTTTTGCAGAGTAAACCGATTCATTTCTTGTTGATTTGTATTCTGCATTTGTTTACTTCAAATGTCAAAACCGAATTGACATTTGACGCCATTTGCCAAAGTTATAGCATTTTCCAATAGGGTGATTACTTTTGCCCCACCCTGTATAAATAAACAAAATAATAACAAACCTCCACAAGCTTGACCACATTGGGGTGGTCCAGTTTTTTCAGGACCGCTATCTCCCGCCTCACCAGGTCCAGGGGGTCCGGCGGAGGGCGCCCCTTGCGCAGGGGCGGAGCCCTACCGAACAGCCCCGCCTTACGGAGGAGTTTACGTTTTGAGAGGATTTTCATGGCCTGGAAATAATTAAATGGGATTAGATTACATATTTTGGAAACAAAAATTTGTACATATTTTAGGTTAGAAAACACGTTTCCTGGGTAATTTAATTATTTTTGTAAGTAAATACCCCATAGGTTCCCAACTGCCCCCAAACGTCTGGAGCCAGTGAGACTATGGCCACCTCAATTTGGGTACGTTGTGAGGCTGAAGGTAAGGGAGAGGGAGGGGAGGGAAAGGAGTCGAGGAAGAGGAAGGTGGGGGATTACCTTGCTATTCAGATCCGGTCATCAAACACGGCTAAAGCCATTTTAAGCACGGTTTCAATTTTTAATGGTGGCCTTACACCAGGGCGATACTGAGAGTATCTTTCGCTCTGAAACGTGCAGAAATTGTACTATATATTATTTTAAATTAATGAATTGTGAAACAACACTAATTCATCACATAAAATCTACTTGCGAACGCCGGGATCAACCCGCGACCTTCGAATTGCTATTCGAAGATCTTACCCCTCGACTACGGAAACTTGAAACAATGTATGTATCTTATTTCCAATAAAAATTTTGATAGAATTGGGGAAAAAATCTTTTAAACAATAAACAGATTAAAAATATACATATGGCAAGAGCAAATTAAAACTATCTATATAACAATAATATATCCATCATATAATAATTTTAACAGAATGATCAAAAATAAATAAAGAAAAACAACACGATGAAAATAAGAAAAAAAATAACACAACACAGAGTAATGTTAAGCAATTAACTTTGTGATTAAATTTTTTTCTCATATGCATTTAGTAAATTGACCTGAGGATAAATGGAACACTGTCCCACACGAAACTTACGTATAGACCCCGATTAGTTTTAAATATCACGCTTAGCCTTGTTATTTAATAAACGTATATAAATGTTTAAATCTGTTAACCCGCATCACTCTGGCGGGGTGCTGTCAGCACCCCACGCATTTTTATGTAAAAATGAATAATAATTTGTCTAGTTACGAGTCCGCGCGTCTCAGTACCTTCAAGTGACCTTTAAACCCGTCGACACGGGGAGGGAGGGGCAGTGTGGCGAGAGCGCTCGCAACGTGAGGACGTGTCAAAGTTTGCGTGGGGTGGTCACGACACCTCGCGAGTGCTCGTGTTATACTTTTTCGGAGGTTAATAGGTTTGTTACGATAAATAAGAATGTTTTATTTGATTTTGTTATTTAACCCTTATATTTATGATTTTCAATGAGTAAGTTTATGTTAAAAACTAAAAAGTTTTTTTTTTGGTTTTTTGAGGAGAGATCTTAATATTATGACTAAAAAGGCTGATTATTATAATGTTTTGTAGAACAGTAATAAAGTTAATATATAAAATTAACGTTTTTTATTTACATACGTCGTACAACACTAACTAGTAAAATGCTGGTATAATTCTTAGTAATAGATACGCAGATGTGGCAGATCTATTTAATTGCACGCAAGGTAGGTACAAGAGGGCTATGCTATCAAATCTTTTCAATCAATATTAATTTAAATTAATTCTACCTTATTTGCACTATAGAAACTTATGTACTTGTATCTCTTGTTTACTTACTCTCTAATGTCATTTCACAATCAAATGCCACATATATTTGTAATTCTTTTCTTTAAAATATTTCTACGTTTTTAACTGTGACATGTTATCATTGTTTATGGTATATTCATACCGTTGATATTAAATAAATAAATAATTCCATTAACTGATACTACATTTATAAAAATATACTTTGAGTATGTGGGGTGGCCACAACACCCCGAGAGTGCTCACGAGGCTTAAAACCGCGCAAGCGATCGAGGGTTAATATGGAATATTTTTACGTTTCAAGTGTGATTATTTAAAATACTATTTATCTTCACTTCTTAACATTGTCAACTATTGGTGGAGAGACATAAGATCTAATAAACTTTTTCTTATATTCTTTGTTTAGCAAATCATTTACTAGCTGACATGTACCCGGCTTTGCTGAGGGTTATCCTTAAAAGATAGACACATATCATTGCAACTTGTCTGTAGACCTTTTTAAGATATACAATTCTGTAGTACATTGTTTCGATCAAAGATATTAGAAGAACGAGATGTGCTATAAGCAGTTCATACTGTGTGGAATTGTTTTGCCCAGTGTCGCCGGTTTTGTTCACCAATACTACTGCACACCTTCGCTTACGCTAAGGTATCCGCACTAATACATAGATCAGATTTCTGTGCGTACACGTCCCGATAGTATTCAAAGTACCCTAATTAGGTAGTACTCCGCCTACGGTCCGGCGGCCAACATAGCATATCTCGTTCTTCTAATATCTTTGGTTTCGATGTATCTCATAAGGTTTAGCCAGTGTTAGCAATGTAGTCCCCGAAAATATATTTTTACGACTTGATTTCAAAACATCGACTTTTCTCTACTTTCTACAAACATAATATGCATATATTATGTACATAAACCTTTCGAGAGAAGTTCTCTCAATGATAATGAAAACCCTATCATAATCTGTTTCATAGTTTAGAAGAACTAAGCGCCCAAACAGACAGACACGGGTAGCGACTTTGTTTTATACTATTTAGAGATTTTTAATTTTTTTATTTAATTTTATTTTTTTATTTTATTTATTATTTTATTGAATAAATAGTTAATACATATCAACAAACAAGTCCTGCTAAGCCAATTGAATTGGCTTGTCAACAGGTGCTTAAAGTTTAGTTTCATATACATTTTTATAAGTTATAATTTACATATCTACTTATATCTACAGAATCAACAATTTTTTCATACAATTTTTCATTCATATTAAAGTAAATATTTTTTTTCCGATAGCCAATTTTTCACCATATATTTAACCTTATTCATAGATTTACATTGCTTTATAGTGTCAGGTAATAAATTAAATATCTTCGGTATGTTGAATTCAAACATTCTCTGTCCGTATTTATTATTAAATTTCGGAACTATTAACCCGTCATTGTGCGTGAATCTAGTACTGTATTTATGTTCTAATTTTTCTTTATGCTGCGGGGTAAATATATACTGAATTATGATTTTTTGCCATAGAATAGCCTTAACAGGTAAAATTTTGGCACTTCACAAACAGCAACCGTGTATTATGTCTCTGTTTAAAAATATTAGGGACGACTAGTAATTTTACAATTGCGTTTTGTACAACTTGGACTTGTTTCAGATTGGTTATAGTAGTATTTCCACATATGGTTAATCCATATCTTATAAAATTTATTTATTTAAATTATTTATTATTTAAATAAATATGTATTCCGATAAACTTTTTATGATTCTTAGCCCTTTTGAAAAAATTGGAATTCTCGTTGGTTAGCGCTGCGTTCATGAAAATGAAATCAGACTATCAATTCGCTATTATCGCTTCGGTCTTTTTATTACAGTCGTAAATTTTGGTTTATTACGATAATCTTGAAGATTCTAATAAAATATGGTAACAATGCCTCTGAATTCTTGCACATTGTTATTTTTGGGTAAACATCGTAAAGTAGCATAGAAGTATAGAATATACGGAAACTGCAAATTCCACATTGACCCAGATTCATAATACAGAAAATGCGAAAAGGGAAAAACAAAATACATTATATACACGTTTTAGTTTTGGTACAGATATTTTAATTATATTTTAGATAGTCACGGGTTAAAAACCCGGCGTGCGCAAGTAAATTTTATTTAATTATTGAAGATAATATTATCAATTTTTAAATGAAAATCAGAAAAAATACGGTCGCATCTAGGACGTTAACACTTGAAAAAACCCTAAAAAATGCTAATATTATCTTCAATAACTAAATATAACAATTGGAGGTTTTGCTCATTAAGTTATTCCAAAAAATATATCATATCGGACTTGCAAAAAAGTCAATTGATGTCACACAATAAAAAAACAGGATATATTTATTCATGACACCATCTATATTACATTTAGTTTGAGACGAATGTTGCGATCGTACATAAAAATAGCAGCCAATAAAAGATGATGTTGGTAGTTCTTATTTGAAGTATGATACAGTTAAATATGACCAAAGAATATAGGGTCCCATTAGCTCTGTAATTAAGTCGTGGTTTTTTTAACAGTAACATTGTATGTACAGTCGTAAATTAAGGAAGAAGTTGGAAACGCCCGAGCGAATAGCGAGGCATTGCGGGGTTCATTTGTATAACTATAATAATAAAGCTTGTAAACATTTACATTACTTTTTTGTTGTTTGTTTTTGGGGTTTTATGCCGTGTTGCGCTAACTCCTTCTTTAGCCGACGTTTCGGACAGCGTTGCAGTGTCCATCATCAGGGCAGATCCGGTAGATCTAAAGATGTGTAATTGTTGGTTGTCGAGTTTGTGCTTATTTACTTGGAAGCGATACCGTGCCGCCAGCTTCAATCCACTACGAGCCTGTAGGTATTACAGTACAAGGAAACTGAAATTTAAGTGAAAGCACAATATTTACGTTAGCCTGGGGCCCGTCCAAGTGCGAAATGCCAACGGAAGTGGCGACATCTTGTGGCGAAAGAAGGAGTTAGCGCAACACGGCATAACACCCCAAAAACAAACAACAAAAATGCTTTTGGCCGTGAAAATCTAAAAACTTACATTTACATTACTTATTTTTACACAACCATTTCTGTAAAACTGTTGTTTAATTTTACCGGTAGTGCACCGCACAAAAGTCCGAACTGCTACCACACGTCTAGAGCCACTGAGGCTATGGCATTCCCAATTGGGGTATGTCATGCGGCTGAAATGTAGCGGAAAGGGGAAAGAGATGGGGGAAGAGGAAGGAGGAGGTGTACTTGGCTAATCAGATCTGATCACCAAACACAGCTGAGCCGTTTCAAGCAACGTTTCAATTCACAATGTTGGTCTCACACAAAGATATTAGAAGAACGAGATGTGCTATGAGCAGTTCGTACTGAGTGGAATTGTTTTGCCGAGTGTCGCCGGTTTTGTTCACCAATACTACTGCACACCTTCGCTTACGCTAAGGTATCCGCACTAATACATAGAACAGATTTCTGTGCGTACACGTCCCGATACCGTTCAAAGTACCCTAATTAGGTAGTACTCCGGCTACGGTCCGGCGGCCAACATAGCATATCTCGTTCTTCTAATATCTTTGGTCTCACACAAGGGCGATACTGCGGATATCTTTCACTCTGTGCCACAAATATACTAACTACATATTATTTTTAGTACGTAATTTTTGAAATAACGGCAGGAACATTTGAACCCGCAATCTCCAACTTGAGAGCCTACCCCTTGACCACTGAGGCCGTCAAAATTAAAGGGAAGCCGGTAAAATTAAAGAAGCAACAAATTCCGTATTTTTACAATTACTGACACATTTTCATCACCGGCCCCAGGCACCTACCACCATTTTCATTTTCCATTTTCGCGTAATTAAAAACGAGTAGTGAAACATCAATCATCTCCCCTTAATATGGCTGTCAGAAGTTTGTGAATGGAGGCGGTAAACGTAACCAGGTGATCTGGGCGCCATAGGCCAGAGGAAATAGAAAATAAATTCAATGGACTGGAAGAAAACCAAACAAAAGTTCGGCAATTGTAACTCTGTTATTTATAAAAATACATTAATTTCGATTCACGCTTGGTATTGTTTTGTCAGTTATGCTGTACATGAGAACATGTGATGAAGGAGTTTCCTGAGTAAGTACTGTAGCAGTATTTTTACCAATATTAATAATACCCTAAAAGGGAACTCAATGTTACATGTGGGTAGAATATTGTGGGCACCAGTTAAATAAAACTCTAATAACAACTTTATCATTTATTATATAAACTGAGACTCCATATAATAGCATTAATACTCAAGGCGTGTCGAGTTAGAAATTTACCTCGATAGATGACATAAAATGCAAGTCCTGACAGTTTAATTTAAGAACGGATAAAATGATGCTCTAAAGAATTTACAGGGCGCCAGCTCAGAATCATATAATTCTGAACAAATTTATATAAATTATGAAAGTAATCCCTAAAGACACTAATGAATAAAAGTCAATCTCAATTTGGAAGGCATCTTACGTAAAATCCTAAGTCCGCCAAGGCCAGCAAGCTTCAACCTCCGTCCCGTGTCCCCGAGAATCTCGCCACAACTCACGGAACAAATTAAAACCATACACTGCGCTCTTCACACCCGTAGCTCGCAAATCAAAACGGCAACTTGAGAATCCTGTCAGCCGCTTTCGGTAGGAACTAAAAAACAAGACTGCTACAGTACTTAGTAATAATGTTTCTCTAACTAACTAATAAATTAATCATCACGCCGTTTCAACAACTCGGTCTTGGCACACACTCCTTGCCTCATTCACACTCACACATCGTCTCATACATGCTCTTCTATTATTCTGACTCTAGGTATGGCTCGACTCAAGTATCTGATTCACTTGATCGCGCCACGTCTTCTTATACCATTCAAATTTGCGTCATATATTCTTTGTTCATTCGCTCTACATGCCCAAACCATCTAACCGTATTTTTCTTAATCTTATTCACTACGCTTAGATCAGCTTTGCATTCTTGGAGGATCTCCATATATCTTACACGATCATACACGCCTCAGGGATCTCATTTCTACATCATTAAATTTACTTTGTCATACACAAGGTTAGTACCAGCACTCCATTGTGGACTGCCTGCTTCGCTTCTTTGAACAGTTTTTTGTTAGCGCCAACCGCTTTTAGTCCTCTATTAATGGAGTTACCTAAATTTACTATTCTTTCAATACCTCTATCTACCTTCCCATCTCTTGTAAACATACTACCAAAATGCACAAACTCATCCACCTGCATCTAATCATCATTCTTCTACTAAAGCAAAATTGAAAAATAACAGAAATTATAACAGAACCAAATTGATGATGGATTATAGGTCAAATGCAAGTGCACACGCAGAAAAATTGCTGATTCAAAATATTGTTAATTTATTAAGATTAACTTTAAATTATACAAAATCCAGTTAAAAACGGGATCGCAGACTCTTATGGAATTAATTGATAGATATAATAAACTTTTAGTAAAATATCAATGAATTGTCATGATCTCGGAACACGTGTTAATAAAAATCCAAACATTTTCGCATTTCGTTATTATATATTATCTATTATATATAAAATCTGGAACTTATTCACACTAAAGCACTGCTATCAGTGACTATCATTAAAAAATATTTTTCATTCTCTGTTATACATTTTGGTTTTGCGGGTTCAACTTATATAGCAGCGCAAAAAAGATATTTTTATGAATTGTACATCAAAAGTTATTCATACAGGGTCTGGGGGTAAAGTCCCCCCGAAGTTAGTTCACTTTACACCGGACACCCTGTATACTCAATTCATTATTGAATTTTTATTTTTTTTTGATGTTTCTTTATTCATAAAAATTTAAATGATTCCAGTTTTTTGTTTTCTACATCCACCATACTAGGCACATGACCGTATTATGCCATATTACTTTAGATTACAATGTTAAGATGTTAGGATTTACAGAAATAAGAGAGAGAAAAAAAATGTAAATATAAAAATAAGAAGAAACATATGAATATAATGGAATAAAAGAGCAGTTCATTTAATTTAATGACACGAGCATTCTTTGCAATAGTTCCTTCACTTTACCAATAGCCAATTCTGAATATTTTTTATATAAAGATTTTTTTTTTTTTTTTAATTTTTTTTTTTTTTAATTTTTTTTATTTTTATGTGACACCTCACAAGAGTGTCCCCGCCTGTGCAGTGTACAGACAGGGGAACTGTGTCACCACCCGGTTGTGAGGCGGAATAAGGTAGGGGCTGTAGGAAGGGATTTGTTAATGCGGGCCTTGAAGAGGCTCGGATTAAAGGAGGGAGGAAAAACAGATGCCGGTAGCTCGTTCCACATACGAGCCGACTTACACAAAAACGAGTCGTAAAAACGGCCCATTCTCATGAAGCCAACGTCAACCGTGAACGGGTGTTCAGTTCGTGTCCGTCGAGTTTCGCGCACGTGCACCGATGCATCAGGAATCAATGCTGCTAGCTCCTTGGAGCAGGCTCCATTGAAATACCTGTAGAACAGACACAGCATGCCTACATTGCGTCTATGCATTAGAGAAGGCAATCGGTCTGTTAACAACGGGTTGTCAATCAGACGGATCGCTCTCCTTTGCACAGATTTAAGCAGGTTTATCAAGTATTTTGGGGCACCAGCCCAAAGGTGGCTCCCAAATTTAATAGTTGGGCGGACTTGAGACTTGTACAGAGTCAGCAGCTGGTCACTGTTGAAGAATCTCCTAGCCCTGTACAAGACGCCCAACTTTTTGGAGGCCTGATTTACTCGTGCTTCTATGGATCCCCGATACTTGAGCCGGTCTGATAGTAACTCCAAGCATTTCAATGGAGTCTTTATTGGGGAGAGTGCTCCCATCAAATTGCACCAGACAGTCATTGATCTTCCTCTTTGCCGAAATCAGACATGTTCCCACTTTGCCGAAATCAAAGATGTTCAGATTCCGATTTTCTGGTATCTATATTGAGTGAATTGAATATTTTGGGAGCAATATAAGAAAATTGTCTCTGGGCAAATACTGTTTTTGTTGGAGGAATTACACATTTTAGGTGTGACGAGTAACGCGAATGAATATTTTGTTGTGTTTTTTTGATAATATTTTTTTCCATATGTATATTAGAATATGCTTAATGTATAATTGACGAATATCTAGGATTATAATTTTTTTGAAATTTATTCATATATTGTTTGACCTTTGTATAGTGTTTTTAATAAGGACAATTTTATAGATAAATCACTAAATTTAATATTATGTGTTACTGCTTTTTCATACAGCTGTTATATTTTATTTAATAGCTCCAAAAAGAGTTGATCAACTTTTGCTTCTAAGATTGAGTACCGTTGAGTGTTTTATCAGTCTCCGTTCATTTGGCAGTCTATTCTAAGCTTTAGAGTTTGATGATACGAAACCGCAGTCCCCGAACTTAGTATTTGGTTTGCGCTTAACTAACTAACTAACTAACCATCACGCCGTTTCCCCGCAGGGGTAGGCAGAGAGGACGGACCGCCAAACAACTCGGTCTTGGCACACACTTCTTGCCTCATTCACATTCATACATCGTCTCATACATACTCTTCTATTATTCTGACTCTTGACATGGCCCGACTCTAGTATCTGATTCACTTGATCGTGCCATGTCTTCCTCGGGCGTCCCCGACTTCTGCTACCATTCGCATTTGCATCATATATCCTCCTTACACTCCTATCTTCGCTCATTCGCTCTACATGCCCAAACCATCTAAGCGTCCCTTTCTTAATCTTACTCATTACGCTTACATCAGCCTTGCACTCTTTGCGGATCTCCACATTCCTCACACGATCAAACATGGTTTTACCACACATACGCCTCAGGGATCTCATTTCAACAGCATTCAATCTACTTTCATCCTTTCTTTGCCAGTTCCATGCCTCACTTCCATACATCAAGGTAGGTACCAGCACTCCGTTGTGGACTGCTAACTTCGCTTCTTTGGACAGTTTTTTGTTAGCGCCAACGGCGTTCAGTCCTCCATTAACGGAATTACCTGCATTAACCCTTCTTTCAATATCTCTGTCAGCCTTCCCATCTCTCGTAAACATACTTCCTAAATACACAAACTCATCCACCTGCTCCAAGTATTCCTCATTCACAATTATATTGCACACTGTTTTCGTACTCTCTCTTTCAAACACCATTACTTTAGACTTACTTACATTCATCATTAACTCATTCTTCATGCATACTTCGTTCATCCTAGACACGAGAGACTGTAGATCTTCTATACTATTAGCAATCAGCACCGCATCATCAGCATACAACAGGCAACATACTTTCAAATTATTCAAATTCGCGCCCAATCCCACCTCTTTCAATTCTTGCATACAATTATCCATGTATAGATTGAATAACCACGGTGACATTACGCAGCCTTGTTTAACACCTTTTGTGATATCAAACCACCCCGTAAAACCACCGTTTACCCTAACACATGCAACGCTTCCCTCATACAGAGACGCGATTGCCTGAGTCAGATATGTATTCACTCCATACTTGGACAACACCTTCCATAGCTTTTTCCTGTCGACTCGGTCGTATGCTTTTTGTAGATCTACAAAGGCACAGAAAAGTTTCTGGTTTTTTGCCAGAAACTTCTCAGTGAGCATACGCAATGAGAAGATCTGGTCCATGCACCCCCTTCCACTCATAAAAGCACCTTGCACATCCCATATTTTATCTTTTGTTTCCTTTCTTACTCTTTCAATCAAAATTCTACCATACAGCTTGCCAACTGAACTTAGCAGGCTAATAGCCCTATGATTCCCACATTCCATACGTGACCCTTTACCTTTGTATAATGGCATTATCACAGCCCTTCTCCAGTCTAAAGGCGTATAACCTTCCTTTAAACATTGGTTAAAAAGATTGCACAACCATGTGAGAATTATACGGCTACCTCCTTTAAAATATTCAGCAGCAATATTGTCAAACCCGACAGCCTTACCATTCTTCATACATTTAATCGAACTTTCTATCTCATCCATGCTAATTTCGGTAACATTCACTCCATCGTCATTCATATCTGATTCACCGCTGGAATCACTGTCACTCACTTCGCTTTCGAAGACTTCCTCGAAATAATTCATCCATCTCTCTTTTATTTTTTCCTCATTCGTCAACATTTTTCCATCTTTTGATTTTATCACTTTCATGCTTCCGTTTTCTGGGCCACTCCGGGACCTTTTGACTTCTTTCCAAAACAACTTAATGTTTTCTTGGAAATGGTTTGTCATTTTTATTCCTTCTTCCTCTTCCAGGCGTTTCTTTCGTTCTTTCACTCCAACTCTTACTTTTTTTTTACATTCCTTATATACTTCTTTCGCTCGATACTTCTCTTCGCTGGAAGCACTGCCAGCCGCAATCAGACATAACCATGCTTTCTTCTTCTCTGAGACCAGTGCTTTAATCTCATCATCCCACCATGCATCACCTTTCTTCCTACCTTGCGTACTTATTCCACAAACCTCCCTAGCAGATTCACAAAGACACACTTTTATGTGGTTCCATGTTTCGTCTATGCTTAGACCATCCATTTCCTTCGCATTCAATCTTATCTCTGCACAATTCATATACTTACTTCTCCCTTAAACTTGAAGGCGTATTTTGAAACTTTCATCACGATATATTATACAATTACCTCTGCTGTGACAAATGTATCCTTGAAGGAGAACACTTTATTTATAAACACTTAGAAAAAGGTTGCAACGTACTTGTGTAGTATTATAAACATTGTATAATATTCTTTCAACACTTTCAAAAAACTTCTGTCTACACTTTTATACCCCAAAAATAATACGTATTCCAACCCACTTCAGAGGGAATTAGGAGGAGTGAAGAGAAATTGAGTAAGAGAGATGAGTGCTTCTCCATAAAGTTGGGTTATTGCAACTGACAGGTGAGGCCAACATCCTCGGATGGACCATAATTTTACAGATTGAACCTTGGCCTTTAAGGGTAACGTGGAAATATACGCTTCGGAAATATTTATTCATTCTGAAAGGGTTTATATGAGAGCGGAAGTAAAGTTTTTATTGGGATAATTTATATATTGAAACGCGTTCTGGCGACTTCAATTAATTGGTTCTTATTTATTTATTCATTTATTTATTTATTTGTTAAGACATACACAGTACAATTAGATACAATTTGATATTTTTAGTTATTACATAGTTGTAGTACCTATTACGTATGTCCATAAAATATCATTACGTAATTTCGCCTGAGATTGTTATAAAAGGAAGGAAGTGTGTGGATAATAATAAAAATAATAAATAATAAATGAATTGAAAACAAGAATTATAATAAGCTCACGAATAATTGGCTGTTAATAAATAGGAGTTTTGAAAAATGATATAAAATATTTTTGAAATATGTCATGCTAAGAAATTTAATAAGTTAGTTTTGTATGTTAGAAAGGAATCATGAAAGATGTCTAAATGTAGTAATTTTTCGTAATGGGTGTATGTTGTGATTGCGCGAGTAATAATTGAATTGTTTGCTGCATTAGTATTGTTGGCTTCAATATAAAATAGTGTAGTGTGCCTGGTACGCCTCGTTGGAACATTTAAACCAATGACGGATAGCAATTCGGGACTATCTATTTTATTATTTAGCAGATTATGTAGAAATAACAGGTCTGACAATGTGCGTCTTTTTTGTAAAGTTAACATATTATTTGTAGTATTGTTGTATTTCTTGAGTAAATGTTTCGAAAATTTATTCTGTATACTTTCTACTAAATCTATGTATACCTTATATTGAGGATTCCATATTGTGGAAGCATACTCCAGTGGACTTCTGACCAATGAACAAAACAACATTTTCAGAGTCTTAGTACTTTTGAAAACTTTGCATATTCTTAATAAGAAACCTAGCATTCTGTAGGATTTTTTAAATAATGTGTTCAATGTGCTTGTCAAAAATTAATTTGCTATCTAAGTAAACACCTAGATCTTTACAAGTAGACATAGGTTGTAAAGGTTTGTTATTCAAGTTGTATGGATAGATGATTTTGTTTTTATTTCTAGTAAATGTAATCGAGTGACACTTAGATATGTTTAAGGACAATACATTTGATTCACAATATATGCACAAATTATCAAGATCGCTTTGCAATTCCATACAATCGGATAAACACTGTATAGCTTTATAAATTTTCATGTCATCCGCGTATAAAACAAAGTAACTATTTTTAAAGCAAACGTAAATGTCATTTATATAAATATTAAATAAGAGTGGTCCAAGATGCGACCCCTGGGGCACACCTGAGACGATTTCCGTTAAGCAAGATGCAAAACCATTGACAACCGTGATTTGGTGCCGATTATTGACGTATGATGCGATCCATCTATAGAGGTCACCGTGAATTCCTTTTGTTTTACTATAGTGGTAAACTTTAGTGTCATTAGAATTTTATATTAGTGCACCAATTAATCTAAGTTTCGACTGGTAGTAAGTATTTCCGTTTAAGAGAAACGCCTGTGCGGCGTTTTTCATACAAAACTTATATTTGGATTTGAGGCCGAAATTCTCAACCAAATGGGTTTTTTTTTATCAAATACCTATTTCAGATATGTGTTTTTTTTATTTCTTTGTGTTTTAAATCTTTATATACTGGCCATTAAGGAATTCAATTATGTAAGATTTAAGAGGCAATTTTGGCATATTTTGTGAGTAAATAATCTGTCTTTTATTTTGAAAAAAGTATTTTTTAACCAAACTAATTATTATTATTTAAAGAACAAGAACTTATTTCTTACTATGAAATGTTATATTTCAACTAATTATTTTCACCGTGTTATTATTAATTCCAACGGGTCAAAATTTTTGTGAAAACTTCGGCCCGTATTTCAAAAATAAACTTTATAGTGTCTTTTAAGGCTTTGGAATTTGAAAGAACAAGGGTAAAAATTTGACATGTCCACGCTTTCTGTAAATTGTATTAACAACTTAACGATTGTATACCCACCAATAAGCAATTTTTTTTTATTAACTTGTCATTGATGTCGTGGTTGGTAGAAATTTGATCTTAAAAGTTGTTCCTACTTTTCTTACACAAAATAACTACCACTGTAGTTCTTAAAAACAAACATTCCCGAGTTACGCATAACCTGACAATATTTGAAAATCACCTACTACCACCACAGCAAGCGGAAAATGTTGCTTTGTGTTGTGATGGAAGACATAGCCAGCCTAGGAATTGAACACACTACGCCTGGGTGGGACCCAAACGCGATGTCAACTCAGCCACCGACCGGTCAACCTATATTACGTGTTATTAATGTTCTATGAAAACCATTCAATGTGTTTAAAACTTAATAAATTTATATTGTACACAATAAATGTGTATGTATGTAAGCATTCAAACAAACGAAAACAACACACAAGTCAAATAAAATTGAAGATTTTAAACCTAACAAAGTACATGATTTGCTGGGCTTTATAAATGTTTATTGGAATGAAATGGAATACCTACGTAATTTACAACATTTTCACCAAAGTTTTTGAAGAAAAATAAAGAAACCTTTCTTCCGAAATTCTTAAAAAAAACAAATACAAGATACGAACAACAAGAAAGCAAGAAACGATGTATTACAATAATGATTTAGCTTTTCAGGCAGATAGAAAAATACTGAAAAAATACGGCACAAGGG
This sequence comes from Hesperophylax consimilis, assembly GCF_061612785.1. Lineage (NCBI taxonomy): Eukaryota > Metazoa > Arthropoda > Insecta > Trichoptera > Limnephilidae > Hesperophylax > Hesperophylax consimilis. The sequence goes on from NC_142857.1 coordinate 11,481,807, forward strand.
AAAATCGAAAAGAATTCATAAATACTAGATATATCTTCCTCACTTTATACGCGTAGCAATGGGGGACGATAAACGTAGAAGATCCTATTAAACTCCCCTATCGCTCAAGTTCCCATTCAAGTGTCGTGGCTTTAATTCCTTGGCAAGCTAAGTCCTCCATCATTGTATCTCATCATATCTTCAGCTTTTAATGATGGTAGTACGAGTTTTTTTCAAATATTGTAATTCAAATATCTTTACCTCTAGTGTGCCAAGAAATCCGTAGCGAATTTCTGACATTTGTACCCGTCGTGTGTCGGCTAATCAGCAGCAGATTTGCTAGTAGTTCACCGGGCGCTTGCTCCGATTTTATTGTATTTCATACCTTAAAAAATGCTCCTAGCTTAGTAAAATATATTTTATTCGCTTGTCAATGAATAATATATCTTAATATTATTGTATCTTGTGGTTTCGTCACTCGCAAAGATATTTATTTTATCTGTGAAAAAGCGCAAATCAATTACGTGTCAAATGTTTCCAATTCCAATTTATAAAAGTTATGGAACTATATTTACCTACGGTAAAACATCTAATGACTTATTTTTATTGTGAAGAACTTATTAATCAAGAAAACATAATAAAACACTAGAACATTTTCGAATTTTTTCAATACATAGGTACTATTTTTTCTAACATTTGACAGAGAAGAAAACATTATATGTGATATTTATAAATATATAATCGCATTTCCTGGTAAGATGGTAATTTGGGACGCGGGTTTGAGTACCGTCGCCCCAGGAACCATTTATTGGATAACCAACACCTCTGCAGTAGGTCACACCAAGTGGTTTGCTATGTTTGGTGATTTAGCAAGGGTGTCCGGGTTCATAGTGTGCTCAGGATGCATATGCCAGATCGGGGAGGCTGGTTTGGAAAGACCCTTTGACCTCTCCTACTGGTCTTTCGACCCATCGCTTTTCGCCGCAGCGGGAGGGATATATTCATATGTCCGTCACTCATGGACACACTGATCCCTAGATTCGTTCCCACCCCTCATACCTTTTACCTTCCCAGAACTTCTTCTTCCCTTCCTTAAAAAGACTCTCCACACAGCATCCAAAAAAATGACATATGTCCTGACGGAATTATTAAAAGCAATAAAAAAAAATGTTTTCAATTAATGCACGCTGTGACAAAATATATTATTGTTTATACAGAAAGGTTTTTACCATCTCGATATGAATTCTTACGCTATACGAAATATTCGCAATATCATAGCAGCAGAAAGTGGATATCTGTTATGAGTAGGCATGATCACGATCTTGCATAATGGTATAATTATGCAAATATGTTTTGTTCATTTTACGACAACATTCAAAGTTAGGGAGCGGAAACTGTTTTTATTACTCGAAATTATACAGCATATCGTTGAATGTGTACCAATTCACTGCTACGTTATCTTTTTGACAAGCCCCCTTCACTCTTCATCCGTAAAACTCGAGAAGTTTTGAGGTAAAAATTTGACCACCACCTCGAGAAAGTTCGTGCCTGGGGTAAGGCCAACCTGGTCAGTCTCAAAAGCCCAAGCGTATCTGGTTTCGGCAGAGAGGGAGATCAATGTCTGTCTGGTGCAATTTGATGGAAGCACCCTCCTCAATGAAGACTCCATTGAAATGCTTGGAGTAAGTATATCAGATTGGCTCAAGTATCAGGGCACTATAGGAACCCGAGTAAATCTGACTTCCAATAAACTGGGCGTCTTGTATGGGGCAAGAAGATTCTTCACCATACAAATCTCAAGTATGTACGCCCAACAATTGAAATTTGGGAGCCATCTCTGTGCTGGAGCCTCACAATACTTGATAAACCTACTTGATTCTGTGCAAAGGAGGGCGGTCCGTCTGATTGACAATCCATTGTTATCAGACCAATTGCCATCTGTAATGTACAGACGCAATGTGGGCGTGCTGAGTCTGTTCTACAGGTATTTTAATGGAGCCTGCTTTTAGGAGCTAGTAGGTGCACGCGCGTGAAACTCGACGTATACGAGCGGAACACCCGTTCACAGTTGATGTTGACTTCATGAGAACGGGCCGCTTCTTCGACTCGTTTTTGTGTAAGACGGCTCATATGTGGAACGAGTTACCGGCATCTGTTTTTCCTTCTTCATATAATCCGGGCCTTATAAAATTATAAAAACTTATTTATTCATTTGCTTTAATTTCAAATCATAAATTTGGTCTCACTAATTCAAAATCAAATGGAATTGCAAATACGATTTCAGGCGGCGTAAGAGAGACAGAGTACGTGTTGATGTTGTTTGACTGTCTCGCTCTAATATCGTAAGAAAATGTCAATTTGTAGGCAACACCAAAAATTTTTGATGAAGTAAATACGTTTTGACATATCACACTAATTAATTGTTTACTGTAAATAATACACAGCTATAATTTTTATTGAGTAAAAACTCTCGAAAGGTGAGTTTCATTTTTTGATTTTCTCGCCTTATACATTTAGGCTATCGCAACTATTTTCAGATCCATGCGTAAGTTCCATATTTTTCAAATATTTAGTCCAAATTGTCAAAAAATTTGATTGAACTATTTTCAACAAAATTATTTTTTTTGATCATACAAAACCTACGCATGTATAATAAATTACAATAAAGATAACAAAATTAAATTATTTATATGTCAATTTATATTTGACTGATTTGTGAAATGACCTCGTCAGATCTAGATGGTATGGACCACTGACCTCAGAAGAGATAGACTTGCCCGAGCATGAAATCCGGATAGCAATTCGACTAGCTGGAGACAAACCACGTGACTACATTTTTGGCACCAGGAGAGTTCGAGAATGCTTTGAATAATCTACGACATCAGTCGAACGTTGAACGTCGAAGAGAACACGTTTAACCAGACCCTGCCTAGAATAGTAAAGTTCATTAAACTAAGGCAATGGTGTGTAGCGCTGTCAAAACCATTTGTTTGTTCTTGAACAAATCGCCCGATGTAGGACGCATAAATAGTGTAACAAAATATAAAATTTTGTAAAAATCCCGATTTAAGTTTACACGATTTGGAATTTAAGTTTTTTATACAGCCTAGTTATCAGTAAAAGCACTAATAATTTTTTATTTTTTATTGAATAAATAGTTAATACATATCAACAAACAAGTCCTGCTAAGCCAATTGAATTAGTTGTCAACAGGTGCTTAAAGTTTAGTTACATATACATTTTTATATGTTATAATTTACATCTTATATCTACAGAATCATCAATTTTTTCATACAATTTTTTATATATATTAAAGTAAATATTTTTTTTCCGATAGCCAATTTTTCACCATATATTTAACCTTATTCATAGACTTACACTGCTTTATAGTGTCAGGTAATAAATTAAATATCTCCGGTATGTTGTATTCAAACGTTCTCTGTCCGTATTTATTATTAAATTTCGGAACTATTAACCCGTCATTGCGCGTGAATCTAGTACTGTATTTATGTTCTAATTTTTCTTTATGCTGCGGGGTAAATATATACTGAATTATGATTTTTTGCCATAGAATAGCCAACAGGTAAAATTTTGGCACTCTGAAACAGCAACGGTGTATTATGTCTCTGTTTAAAATCTCTATTCGTAAGAAGATTTAATTTTTGAGCACTAAATGGTGATATTACAATGCGAGGTTCATGTACACCCACGCCACTTTGCGCCACTTGATTTTTCCCCCTCGCCCTTATGGGGAGCTCTGTCTTTTCCTTATTCTGTGGTAAGGACATAGACAATTTTCCCGAAAATATATTAAATTTCAAGGGAAAGCTGTAGATAAAGAGTCGACATCACTCAGCGAGAGTTGGATCCATTATGCTAATTCAATGCTCTAAAAACCTGTAAGTGAATTCGCGGAATTACAGGGCCAGTCAACTGGGGCCGACGAATTTGGAGAGTATCTACTTTGTTTAGTAACGAAGAAAAGTGAAAATTAAACATATAACTTGGCACTTCATTTCAGGTACACATGTTTAAACCTTCAGATTTATAACTACTGAAATTTAAATTACGGTATCTAGTACCTACGCATGAAATAACAATTTATTTTCACATAGTTTAAACATTTCCCTAAAACAGTATGAATTTTCTTAAAAAAAAGGAATTTAAATTTCTTTTTTAACACCGATGATAATTTCGTCATATATCTAAGAAGTCTTGTTATAACTTGACCGTTCTGCATTTCGTCTGTCTGTAAAATTTGTTTGTACATTCCATTTCCGGTTCAAGATTGTAGACGTTTTAAAGGATTTTTTTGTGTTTTTTTGTTCATAAAATTTAAGTGATTACAATTTATTTACAATCACCATACTAGGCTCTTGCCAGTATTATGGTAGTCATAATCCTTTAAATTACAATATTAAGATGTACAGAAATAGCATACTGTAAAAGTTACATTTATTATTTAAAATTAAACACAATTTAATCGATAGTCCTGATCTTCTTCAACGCCTATTATTCCATGTTCCCAATCGCAACAGCAGACAGTCGCTTACTTTTAATCTCCCTCATTGTAAGACCAATTCCAAACAAAACTCATTTATCTACAGATCCACACATTCATTTAACTTAAATTATTACCATATTGACATTTTTAACTCGACTTTACGCGACATAAAACAAAAACTCAATAATCAACAAAACTCAAACTAGTAGTTCAATTCCTATATATTCCCGTCCTTTGCCTCATAATCCTTATCCTATATTTCCCCCTCCTCCCCCCCACCCTCCTTTATTTTAATATTTTCTAACTAAACAAGAAATTAATTTAAGAGAACATCTCTAAGACATGGTACACCTTACCATTAACTGTTCATCAGTGGAAAGTTCATAATTGGCAAAATTAATTATATTATTATTGTATCGTTGTATAATTAAAGATTTGCTGTCAACTTTTCTTAAAATACATAAATAAATAAATAAATAAAAACAAAAAGGAATTAAATAACTCAAAATAAAATATACAAAATTACTTACAATATGAAGATGTAGAAAATGGCATGTTATAAAACATAAAGATATAATAAATTATATTGGTTGTAATAAAACATAAGAAATAAGAAAGAGAAAAAAAGAGATGAAAAAAGAAGTCTAGATACATATTTAGATATGTATATAAATAATACATAGTTGAATATAGACTAAGAGATATAAATATTTTAGAGAAAGATATATTATTATTCAATATTTGTATAAATTGTTGTTTGAATTGCGATTTATTGAAATAAATGCTGGTTCTACCCAATTGGGATTTGGTTCAGATGTTTGCGCGGTAAACGGTGAAGAAGATTCAGTCATCAATCAAAACAAAACATGTGCGTATCTGGTTCCTCGCGAAGATAATAAACATTTTATCGAATCTAAGTAGTCGTTATAAGAGTTGTAATATATTGTACGTAATTATAATTATTAATATATTATTAAAACAGCACCCTGTACTTTACTCGATAACTTAATGGAATAAGAAACTGGGCTCCAAGGACGAAAGATTAAAGCAAATGCTTCTCAGAGGACATCTCGGAAAACGTCCAAATAATTACATCTATTTGATTTTCAGGGAAAATAAAAGATAATGTCGTCGAATTCACAATTTAATCTTGGTAATGACAGAATTAATACATTTCAGAGTGAAAGCAAAGAAAGGAATGTTGTGACCAGTAGCGGCTAGCGCTACATACTAACTGAAATAAAATATTGATAATTTATTAATATTCGTTCGCGATCCGGTTAAAAACGGGACTGAAGGCCAAAAAGGCTCTAATAACGGGGGTTTGCACGCAGCTCACATTTTAATTAATTCGAAATTCGACGAATTCGTAGCGATAATATTTATATTTTAGACTGATCCTTCCGGATGTAAGTTATTTATTTGAATAAAAACAGTAAATTACTATTGAAATATTTTATGTAAAACGGTTCAAAATTTATACTATAAAATTATCTGTAAGCACCAGATTTTATTTTTCCATACTATAAGTTAGTAACTTCCCGAGGATTCTTCTAGAAACAACTGAGATTTTAGTAATACGTTCACCAGAAATAGATTTTTCCAAGCCTGCTAGGGTAAATTCGACCGTAGTTTCATCTATTACGCCTGGTCGCGGGCCGAATATTGTTTGTATACGACTTCATTATTGATGTTGTTATGATTCCCACTTTATTTTAGTGATTTTCCAAGGCAATTTCAACCGTAGGTCTGACAAATATACAAGGCCGCGCGTCGCATATTTTTGTGCACGGCTTCTCACTTACGTCGTTTAGATTGCTACTATATTTTAGGGTATTGTCTGGTCTTGACGAATAAATTGGCACATTTAGTAAAAAAGAAATGTATTATCGTGATGTCAGAACACGTGTTCATAAAAATGATAATGTTTTAGCATTTTGTCATTATATATTATCAAGGCATGGTGCACGTAGATGAACGTACGTGTTACGATATATATTAGGAATGTAATAAAAGTTTAACAGAAAACGGCTTGCAAATCCCGTTTTTAACCGGGTTACGAACAATTTGAAGAGATTTTTAATAAGCCAGCAAAATACTCATTTATCTCCTGTGTAAAAGATGCATTGGAGAAATGATCTTCCTAAATTATTACTTATTATTTCCTAAGTAATGAATGTATTATTTAAAAGTATTAAGTTAAATTCAACCGGCTCGAATTGTCGTTATTTGTATCACGTGTCATAAGTCACGTGGTGAATGCGGATTATGTATCGCTCACGTTGATGCATTATATTTAGATGAGACATGAAGCGAAATAATTGCTTCCACTTTTTACCTCCAACTGACCTCCAACGCTCCCAACGCTCTAACTGAAACTACTGAATCCGATCTAAGCGCACCGTTTTCGCGTTCTAATAATCGAATACGTTTTCAAGAGATATTAATTGCAAAGCTCTAATTGCATAGCTTTATGATTGCACCTGGTAACGTCAATTATGTACACGTGCTAAACGTGAATTTTGACAACTGTATTGAAATTTCTCCAATATATGAACGCCGTACACCAGTGCCTCGGAAATCGTCGGTGAGACGAAAATACTCGAAGACACAATACTAAATAATAATTTGTCGCGCCGAGATGGCGCCACTTTAGTTCACAATTCTCAAACCGATAATTTCCAGGCTTCTCTATTCTTTACCTGATTTCCTGACCTGGTATAGCGTAAAGACTGACAGAATTTTTAGCGCACCATCCATTTTTGTAAGTACGAACCGCCACTGGTTGTGATGGTAATTTTCTAGTTGTAATTATAATCTGAATTTCATAATAATGAACGTAGTTTCAGCCCTGCGAAAAAGTTTTAATGTTTACTTATATTTTGGTAATCAGTTTTTCAAGGACCTTCGAAAATTTGTTAATATTTATTTTGGATAAGAAATTTGTAATTTTACAAGGCTTGCTAGAAAATATAATTTCTTCACGTAAATAGTAAAGATAAGCAATGGATTTTATTTACGTAAAATCACAAGATATGATGATAACAGGAAAATTAAAGCATTTATTGTGGTCATCATCAGAGAACAGCTGTAAGGTTTTATTTTTTTCCGGAGCCAGTGAAACTATGGCATCTTTATTGTATATTCGCACATATAAACGTAGAAAAATTACCTACTGTTGCGTTATTCTTATACAAAATTGTAAACTTTATTATTGATTCAGCATAAATATTAGAAAGTATTGCATTTAGTTGCTCTGAATACCACAATAGAGCGAATGATTTATTCAGTATTCCACATTATTAGTCTAACTATGCGCAAAATACATTAATGGGACGTATCTGCAAAACGTTGATTTTACAAAGCAATTATCTTATAAATAACACACATTGAAAGACAGGCGTAAAATAAACGTCTTAACTTTTTTATTCAAAATTCTAAACTCTAAATTCGACTGTTGCGAACTTCCGCAATTCATAAACTTACGAACACCTACAATAACAACACGACAAAATACACTATTCCACTGCAACACACATAAGCTCAATTACATTGCGAACTCCCCAATACAACGGCTTCACACTATGGGAACCCAATACTTAGGTGATGTGGATATATTTAATATTAACTTTGCGAATTTTGTGGATCACATAAAAGATTTATTTCAACACTATTCATAAATGGAAGTTGTATTTTTGTAAACCAGTCAAATCGCTTTATTTTTTTAATTTATGTTCTTGTTCTTTTTATTTTTGTTTCTTGCATAAATTATTTTTTTTCTATTGGTGCCCTTTTTTACTCATTTAAAGTACGCTCTAGCGTGTTTAAATCGCACTTTATGGAACGCGCGTTTTTTAAAGTAACCATGGCAACATCAACAAATCAACAAAATGTGAAGTCTAATGTCAACTTTTAACTATAAATCTGACAGGAATATTTTAAACGTCAAATGTTTGTGTTTTTCATTTCCATGACAACAAGATATTGTGATGTCACATCACGAATTCATTAATATTTCTTATTTCCAAATTTTTAATAAAAATATCAATATTTATCTTTTCAAAGTGTACCAATAAAAAAAAATAGCGTAAAGTATTCGTGGATAACTGGTCATTAAAACACTTGCTTTATTTAGAAAAATCGCGCGTGTTTTAAAGACCTGTTTATCCACTTATACCTACTTTAATATACTATTAATGTAGTTTATTTTTATTATTTCCTTCTCATGTTTCAAAATTGTCTGTCATTAAAATTGTACCACCTACATGTAAAAGCCCTCTGGGCGTTAAATAAATAAACACAAAGAAAACACAAGAAATTAAAAAATCTTCAACTGGGATATGTTGTGAGGCTGATGGTAGAGGAGAGGGGAAGGGAAAGAGATGGGAAAGAGGAAGGTGGAGATGTACCTGGCTATTCAGATCTTGTCACCAAATCTGACACTGCAACTTGTCGTAAATATAGGTACAATAAATAAATATTCTTTTTTTTTTATTAAAACACAAATAACATTGTTTACATCACTTTATTTCGATACAAAATCTCAACATGTTTCATGAACCAAGTTCACTTCATCAGGAGCACAAGTATACTAAAGTTATAATTAAAATTAGGTCTAGAAAGAAGAGGTAGAAGGAGTGGGGAGGGGTAAGAGTGGGGGAGGGTTATTCAAAGTAGGAATTAAAATGTCATTAGACGGGAAAGACCGGGTAATTGGGAAAATATTTAAAATGGGGTTTATAAAAATTTTTTGTTTATTAATAATATCTGCTTTCATATTCACGTGTTTTCTTATTTCTAGGATTTCAAAATTATTGATTTGAGATACCTTGTAACCAGAATGTAGTATTTTAAAACCTGAATTAATATCGAAAGTATGGTCGTTATTTAATAAATGATCCGCAAATTCTGATTCACAGTTTCCCTTTAAAGCCCTAAGATGTTCTTTAATTCTGATCTCAAAGTTTCTATTAGTTTTTCCTATATAAAAGGAATTACAATCATTACAGTTGAGTTTATAAACACCTGATTTTTTAGTTTGACTATCAATATCTTTATTATTAAGAATATATTTTTTTAATTTGTTATTCGTATAAAACGCCGGTTGAATAGTGAAGGGGATGTTTTTATTTATAATTTTGGAAGTATCATTATCTACAAATAGAATTCTACGCCATTGTTTGTTTGTATCTTTATAAATAGGATAAATATAAAGTTTAAAGAATTTATGTTTAATTTTTTTATTTAGTATTTCATCTATCAATTTATTAGGATAACCGTTATTAGATGCTATTTGTTTTATGATATTTAATTCTGAGATATAATTAGGATCCGACAAAGGAATCGAAATTAATCTACTAAGCATAGAATGGAAAGCTGCGACTTTTTGAGAAAAGGGATGATTTGATGAATTATGAATGACAATATCAGTGTACGTATCTTTACGGAAAATATTAAAATCTATTTTATTACCTTTTATTGTTTAATTTAAATCTAAGAAATTTAAACTCTTATCTATACCTATTTCTAATGTAAATTGAATATTTTTGTGTATTTTATTTAAAAAGTTTAAGAACATGTTCAATTGTCTTTCTGTTCCTAACCAAATGCAAAAGATGTCGTCCATATATCTCTTCCAACAATATAAATTTTTAAGTAACAAGGCACCGCTATTAAAAATCTTATTTTCTAAATTATTAATAAAAATATCTGCAATCAAAGGACTCGTACTGTAGGGATAAAAAACATTAACAACAAAAAAACAGTTCCTAATCGGGAAAAGAATATAATTTCTAATACTGACATAAAAATTGCTAAGAATATTTCTAAAATGGTGAGGGAAAAAAATCTGGTTGTTACAAAGGCAGATAAAGGTAACAGTGTTATCATCATGGATAAAGTTGACTATATTAACAAGACAATGGATTTTCTACAAGGGGACAATTTTGAAATAATTCTAAATAACCCTATTAATAAGTGTCAAGAAATGGTGAAGAAGCGGTTAAACGTTGTAAAAGTGATATCTTTGTAAACATGAAAAATAACAAAAATTTGATTTTAATTAACCCGAAAATTCCTAAGCTTTACAGCCTATTAAAAATACATAAACTGAACAAACCTATTAGGCCAGTAGTCTCTAATTGTAATGCCCCAACTTTTAAATTAGCGTCAGCTATCAATACTGTAATTAATAATGCTAATATATTTCAACCAACATACACAGTTAAAAATTCGTTAGAATTAGTTAATTATCTAAAGGATTTGGAAATTCCTAATCATGCTATGTTGGTTTCTTTTGACGTAGTAAATTTATTCCCTAGTATTCCAATAGAAGAAAGTAAAACCATCATCAATAATTTGTTAAATTCATCTAACTTACAGAAAGACCTTATCCATGACCTCATTTTATTTTTCGAAGTTATTTTTAAACAAAATTATTTTCAATTTAACAATACAATTTTTAAACAAAAGGATGGCTTGGCCATGGGGAACAGTACGAGTCCTTTGATTGCAGATATTTTTATTAATAATTTAGAAAATAAGATTTTTAATAGCGGTGCCTTGTTACTTAAAAATTTATATTGTTGGAAGAGATATGTGGACGACATCTTTTGCATTTGGTTAGGAACAGAAAGACAATTGAACATGTTCTTAAACTTTTTAAATAAAATACACAAAAATATTCAATTTACATTAGAAATAAGTATAGATAAGAGTTTAAATTTCTTAGATTTAAATTTAACAATAAAAGGTAATAAAATAGATTTTAATATTTTCCGTAAAGATACGTACACTGATATTGTCATTCATAATTCATCAAATCATCCCTTTTCTCAAAAAGTCGCAGCTTTCCATTCTATGCTTAGTAGATTAATTTCGATTCCTTTGTCGGATCCTAATTATATCTCAGAATTAAATATCATAAAACAAATAGCATCTAATAACGGCTATCCTAATAAATTGATAGATGAAATACTAAATAAAAAAATTAAACATAAATTCTTTAAACTTTATATTTATCCTATTTATAAAGATACAAACAAACAATGGCGTAGAATTCTATTTGTAGATAATGATACTTCCAAAATTATAAATAAAAACATCCCCTTCACTATTCAACCGGCGTTTTATACGAATAACAAATTAAAAAAATATATTCTTAATAATAAAGTTATTGATAGTCAAACTAAGAAATCAGGTGTTTATAAACTCAACTGTAATGATTGTAATTCCTTTTATATAGGAAAAACTAATAGAAACTTTGAGATCAGAATTAAAGAACATCTTAGGGCTTTAAAGGGAAACTGTGAATCAGAATTTGCGGATCATTTATTAAATAACGACCATACTTTCGATATTAATTCAGGTTTTAAAATACTACATTCTGGTTACAAGGTATCTCAAATCAATAATTTTGAAATCCTAGAAATAAGAAAACACGTGAATATGAAAGCAGATATTATTAATAAACAAAAAATTTTTATAAACCCCATTTTAAATATTTTCCCAATTACCCGGTCTTTCCCGTCTAATGACATTTTAATTCCTACTTTGAATAACCCTCCCCCACTCTTACCCCTCCCCGCTCCTTCTACCTCTTCTTTCTAGACCTAATTTTAATTATAACTTTAGTATACTTGTGCTCCTGATGAAGTGAACTTGGTTCATGAAACATGTTGAGATTTTGTATCGAAATAAAGTGATGTAAACAATGTTATTTGTGTTTTAATAAAAAATAAATAATGCCATCACAAAGTGAAAAGCAGTTAGAAGAAGTTTTCTTCGAAAAAAAAAAAAAAAAAATTAAATATATATTCAATTAATAAATCGACTGAATCAAATAAAATTTACTCTTGGCTGGAATTTGGATTCATAGCCGCGTATTGTAACTGCTCAGTCACGGAGGTCGCCAAAAATTGACCAATTTATAACAATGTCACATTTGAATTATTGCGAAACACCCCAACTTAAGTAAATTAATTGTATGTAGGTAGACTAAAGCGTTCTTAGGCCCGCCATACAATTCAAAGCAAAAGTACTTGAGCTTAGACTTGCGCAAGTGTACTTGAGCGTGTGTGGGACGAATATTGTACAAGTTTAATCAAGATTCCTAACTTGCACAAGTGTGCTAAAAAGTTTGAATCTTCAATCTAAATTTGCACAAGCAGCGTTGTCACAAAATATACTTAAAGATCTTTGGGAGAAGCATCAATTTTCAAAGACGTTTTAAATCACATCTGTGTAACTAATACTAATGGCAGAAGGTCGGTATTTGTTCATATGCAAATGATTGTACAAGTTGATAAGAGATAATTTCAATTTTCTGATAAAAAATATTTGTGAATATCATTGACTTTTATTTAACGAGTCGTTAAAACATACGTTGTTTCCTGCCATGCTGTATTTTTTAAGCTAACCAATAATATAGTCCGATGGAAGTCAAAGCGTCGTCAGTAAACACCATGGATAAAATTGTTGACATTGTACAGAACAATTACTTTCATTTGTGAACCATATGACACTCCTGCAAGTATCTATACTTGAAGGTGTCTGATCACAGCGCCGATCAAGCGTACTTGCGCAAGTCTTCAGCTCAAGTATACTTGAAGGTGTATGACCTGACTTATAAAATTATAATAAACAGTTAACACAAGAATACTCTCCATAAAAAAATATATAGCTTCTTCAGAACACAAGTTTTTTCCTTTCATCTGTTCGCCAAAACTGACCCTTGTGTAAGTTTACTTGAAAGTGTGTGGTCATATCGCCGATCAAACGTACTTGCGCAAGTTTTCAACTCAAGTATACTTAACGGTGTATGACCGGACTTATAAAATTATAATACAACTTTTTCAGAACACAAGTTTTCTCCCTTTCAAAGAAACTCTAAACTGGGCTCAGCATTGATGTACAATAATAGGGCTCAGTGATAAATCATCAAAGCCAAACCATTGTCTCCACATAGGCAATGAGAAACAGGCTCCATTGTTTCTGTAATGTGTTTATACAGCTTCAGCTAGAAATTGTGCTAATTCCATGCAGTAGAAACATATTATTCGGATTCTAGAATCCTTTTCAATGTGAAGTATTGTAATATGCATTCTAAATAAAATTCGTGTTTGACAAGATTGTGGATTATGTAATGCGTACAATAATAATGGTTTCTGTCTGATATCTTTAACTCTAAATTAACATAAAGTCGTAGAATTTACATAAATGAGATTTTTCAGGAAAAACACCAAGTTATTGTGTAATTTTAATAAAATGCACATTTTTCATTTTGATTGTAAAATATCACCAATAAAATTTGTTATGTAACTATAATGTGTTCTATGTAATGTTTTATTTAATTTAAGTTTTACGTTTTTGATGACGAAATAAAGATGAATTAAAATTTTAATATTTCGTATAAGGTGATTAATTCTTAAAATAAGATGAATAGTTTACAACTTACCGGTTGTCAGAAACATTTTTTTACCCACTTGGGTGTGAATATTATAATTTCGATAAAAGTTTAGATCTTTTATACTTCTACTAACTTGTAGAATCACCTCTCAATGTTTGTGAACTTTACCCCCGGGCAACCTATAGATAGATAATAGATCGCAATCGAAATAGATCAGCATGGCTGGTACACTAATTGGTCCCACTGTAGACCAACAACAAGTAAAACGCAGTGCAAAATGCGATTTAAATACGAACCAAATTGAAATTGGTTTTAGAGTCAATTTTCAGGCCGATATTACGTCCAACGTATAAACTGTCCGGGCGCAATTTCTCTCTCTACCGATTTTGGTCAACAGTGGGTTTCTGACCCTACTAGGAAAAGGGGATAACCTTCTCATTTACACTTTCCCTTTTAGCTTTGACTGACTATTAAATAAAACATTTATTTCCACATTTGCCCTTTTCAACAAATCAAGTGAAGTTTAACAATACTCACATAGTTTGTGTCATCTTCTTCGTTGTAAGCCAGTTTCACGATGCCGTAAGATCCCTGAAACAAATGAGAAAACAATAAGTAGGTTATTCGGGAAAGTTTCTGTGGAAATGCTACGACTTTGTCCTAAATTGAGGAGCGTTTTCATAAAGAGAAATATCTACAGAAAACTTTCGTGAGACAGTTTTAAAGTGTATTGAATCGGTGTCAAAATTTTTTGATAATCTTCAAATGTAAATGCATAATGAATGATAATTTGTGAAAAGCTATCTTCATTTAAAAATAACTCTAAAGTGAGAATTTTATACATATTTAAAAAAAAATACAAAGTGAATTTTGAATATATTTTAGCTTTACAGTAAAATTAATGTTTAAAAAAAAATCTTCCGTTTTGTTTATCTTTCAATCTACCTACTTACACCTAAAAAATAATTGTGAAAATTCTTAATAAATTTTTACGTAGAAACATACAAAAATGTGCAGGTAAACCAAGGCAAAAATTATGATAGGGAATCAGGGAAAAAGTTTATTTTTTTATGTAACTAAGGACCTACACGGATACATAGAATTAAGATAATGATGGATCTTTCAAATTATCAATGACAAAACTGAAATGATAACAGAACTTTAAAATTTTTTTCACAGAACTTGAAAATTAACTTTGAAAATTCTCCGAAACAAACAGTCCTAAGAGTGAATTTTTAATTTATTTAAGCCCAGTTGAGCTTTTCAACTAATACCCGCATTATGAATTTCTACCGACATATGACGTACTTCTCTCGAACTCTGAATGTTTTAAGCTCTTAAAATAATATATGTTATTTTATAAGATAATCTCTATTCAGAAGCCGAGTTGAAAAAGTAACAATATTAAATTACCTCGAAAAAAATCCCAAATTACGTTAAAAAAATAATAAAAACATAAATGGTTCTGATATTTCACATGTTAATAGGTATTGAAAACATCACAGTGTTTCTTTTAATAATAACAATCGTTTTTAATATTGACTTTTGAAATATTGGCAGACAGAGCTCCGAGCCAAAAAGGCCCCTTTCTCTTTCATCATGATTTTAAATATTGGTTGTAGAAAAAATAGATTTTAATTTTAGTTTATTTAGAAAAAGCGCCCTCTTTCTATCACTCGTTTTTACATAATCTCCCTCTTAAACCATCTTCAGTAATCTTCAAGTTCTTTTTGAACGTTTATAATGGAGCCTGAAGTTTTAGAAAAAAAAGATTTATAAAAAAAAACATTTTTAGTATTAGTTTTAATTTTTACATTAAATACAAACAGGAGGCCTTGTGGAAAATAATTTACCTCAGGGCCTATGTCATCTTTGGGGATGTTTTGTAATTTTTGAGGAGGGGAAGGAGTTAACATGGGTCTGTTGTAGGAGGGAGGAAACTCAAAAATCTCCCACAATCGAGCTGTTGAACTCAAGTACGAGTCGTATATGAGACCGGTTCACATGTGACAAATGTCGACCGTGTACATTGTACATGTGTCCCGACAATGGACCAGTGCCGAAGAATTCAATGATGCTAGTTTCTCGGAATATCTTCCATTGTAATAGCGGTAGAACAAGGAAAGCTTACCTACCTGACGCCTATGCTCTAAAGATCGCAGATTATTCTTAAGATATAAAAATCCATCAAACGGAGAGCCCGTTTCTACACAGGATCAGCAGTTGTGTACTATCATAAAATAATTTATAAATTTTTGCAAACATCTTATTTTCCTTCTACCTCAAAACATTTCATAAAATATATTTAACCTAATGTAAAAGAAAAACAACAAGTAAAATATGAACAATGAATGTTCTCAACCATGACACAATAATAATATCATATTAGTTTTTTTTTTTTTATTTATTCAACCTCGCTGAAGATTCTTAAATTATTTATACCTAATATTATGTATGTCGCTTTTTGACCTTTAAATTGCTCTTTATTTAAAAAGTCAAAGGTCACCTTTGTTAGAAAATTCCATATAAAAGTAACTTTGGATTGAAGTGACCCTTTATTCAGCGTCTAAAAGTGATACATTTTCTTGCGTTGTCTTTAGTTTTGGTCCGAAAAGACAGACAACCAATGGATGTAAACAAATCACAAGACAAAAGTTAAAAATGTTACAGAATGTATTTTCGAACAGACATTTTGTATTTAAATATTTATAGAAATATAAAAAAAAAAAACTTTTTTCAAATTCACAACTCTTGACATTTATGTATAAAGCTCTCGACTAGCAAGCCGGAGGTAGCGGTTTCAAATATTGGCATGCGGAAGTAAAAATTATTTGACTCTTATTTCACAATTCACTCATTTAAAATCATACATAGTATATTTGCTTCACGTTCCAGAGTGTAAGATACTCCCAGTATCGCCCTGGTTTAAGTTGAGAATTAAAACGTTTCTGGAAATGGAAACTGACCAGATCTAAAGTGCCATGTGATTTCTCACTTTCTTATTAGTATCTCCTTCCCCTCTACACTACCTTCACCCTTACAACATATCCCAATTGGCGTTGTCATAGTCTCACAGGCTCCAAACGGAACTCTTGACCGGTTAACATTAGGAAGAAAAAAAACATCAAGAGTATTTCATTTTTCAGACAAATTTAAGGAAGCTTCCATTATAAAAATGGGAACCAAGAATTTTACAAACTAATGAGAAATGGAAATCAATTTATTACATCTAATTTTAAAACAACACAAATGCAAAACCATTATATTTACCAAGCCATAAAAAACTACAATAATCTCCCCTCTGAACTGCGCTGTATTGTCAACCAATCAGAACAAATAAATAAAAACCTTAAATTAAACATTACATTGAAAAATCAATATTCAATACAAAAATATTATTATAACATAAAACTTATGTAAGAATCGTGGCCCCCTTATCAGGCACAAGAACTCCTCTTTTCTGATAAGGTATACATAAACAATGATGATCTAAAATGTAACATTGTTAAATATTGATGTATCTATATTCTTTATATTACAATAAAAAAAAATTGAGTGGGATTATATCAAACAACCCGTAGAAGAAATGTTGGAAACGGAAATTTCAGGGAAGCTTCAATATTGCCTGATCACTGATTAATACGCCATCAAAGTACAAAGGTTATGTTTTCAGTAATATTAAGCTGCTTAAGAAAGTTAAATTAATTTCTAAAAAAAAATATTATAAGCAATAATTAGTCGCCTGTAATATCAATACAATGCATCAATGTGCTATGCATAAAAGCTTGTCTTATAAACATTAGTTTATCATTAAAAAAAATAATAATGAATAATTGATCCTTATATCGTTAAATAGAAAAGAACACTAACAATATAGGTAAATGGTTTCCACAGTCTATGTCAGTCCACTAAATAAATTTAGGAGTAAATTAAGATAAGCACTAAAAGTCACGGTTGAAGGTTTATATTTAGCTCCTCCCAGGGCACAAAGACTCTAAGGAATAAATCCCGGGTGCTGAGACAATCCGTCCAATCCAACCCCGCAAACAAAACAATGTTTATTGTAATGGTGGAGAAAGTACTTTACTGTCTGCAGGCTTACAGAAAATAACCCTGTATTAATCACGCACGTATACTGTAGTAATCATGTACGAGGGTTGAAGTACTCGACCTAACAAGAAAAACGCAAAAAATGAGAAAAACTATCTTTATTTCTTAACACAGTCTCCATTGAGCTCGATACCAGCGATATTCAATACATTTGATACCCTGTTCATAGTGAGAACCGTCGAGCTCTTCAAAATAGGCATCAACCGCAGACTCCAGATCTTCATCGTTGGCAAATCTTTTACCACCATTTTGTTTGGAAAGAAAATAACCAGAGGAGGCTAAATCTGACAAATAGGGAAAGTAATGAAGCAATTCGAACATTAACTTACTGATGTTGGTCATTGTTTTTTTATTGATTTCATCACATAAATGCGGCAATAAGTTCGCATAATACTTGCCGTTAATTTTTTTCCTTTTTTAAGATAACCAATGCAAATTATCTATAAATCGGGTCGGGTGCACCATCATCGTATATATCAGGGCATAGCAATTACCCGAAGAGTTTTAACCAGCGATTCCTGAGCAAGTTTGGTCGGGTGCTTCTGGTGCTACTCTCGTATATATCAGGGTGTATCAGATACCCGAAGGATTTTAACCAGCGATTCCTGAGCATATTTGGTCGGGTGCTTATGGCACTACCCTCGTATATAACAGGGTGTATCAGATACCCGAAGGATTTTAACCAGCAATTCCTGAGCATATTTGGTCGGGTGCTTATGGTACTACCCTCGTATATATCAGGATGTAGGAGATACCCGAATTATTTTAAACGGCTATTCCTGAGTATGTTTGGTCGGGTGCTTATGGAACTACCCTCGTATATATCACGGAGTGGAAGATACCCGAATGATTTTAACCAGCGATTGCTGATCATTTTTGGAGTTAAAAAAGTACATGTCATTTTGCTGTGGGATGATGTTATTTTTTCAATTAAAAACAAACAAAAACGGTCCTCACGTGGCACCACTGATCATGTTGTGTCGTAACGGGATTACGTGATAACGCATTCTCCCTCCTCTGTTACCGTGCTGCTGGAACGAGATGGACCGTAACGTAACCTGTTAGGCTGAACCCTACTACTCAATTACGATATTTTAAATTGAAAATTGACAGCAAAATCACATGTAAATTTTTACTCTTAATATACTTATATATAAATTAAGAGTAAAAATAATCGTACTCTGGAATCTCTGGTTAAAATTCTTCGAGTAAGTTCTGTTTCACCCTGATTACAGGGTAAATATTAATTTGCGAACAAATAACGCAACGCACCAGGGTCGTGATGATACCAGAACGTGTCAACTACATAAGAAGGTTAAAATTAATATTTATTATATTTTTGCTATAATTATTTGATGGTAATTGATTAACTGTTTAACGTCAGTGAACTCAATTTCTTTCCACTTATAACTGGCAAAGGGTTCGCCTAGTTTAAAGTTAAACATCCCAAAAATAACAGAGCGCAATAATACATTACAAGAATGTGTTTTCTAGTTTACTATGTACTATCGATTGGTATAGTAAGATGTAATCTGGTACAAATTTGTCGATCAAACTTTTCGTTTAAATTTATTTTTTAATTTTTACAAAACTCGATTTTCAAATCTTTAAATAGTATAAAATAAACTCGCCATCCGCGTCTGTTAAACTACGCAACGGATTTTGATAGGGTTTTCATTATCATTTAGAGAATTTCTTTTGAAATGTTTACAAATATAATACATGCATATTAAATTTATAAAAAGTGGAGACAAGTCGATGTTTTGTAAGCAAGTCGTAAAAAATTATTTTCGGGCGTTTACATTGCTAACTCTGGCTAAACCCTATGAGATAAATAATATACCATGGATATGTATATCTTAAAAAGTCCTACAAAATATCTTCTAAGGATTATCCCCAGTAACGCCGGGTACACGTCAACTAGTAATAATAATTTCGCTTGAAAATTTTTCTTAATTAAAGCATTTTCAGTGTTCTATTATTTCCTTAATTAAAAACTACAATTTTAAATTAAGCTTTTATGCACTGCTTTTGAGGTGAGCTTTGAAATGACGCCACGGGTGAAATTGTATGGAAGTGGACGAACAATTATTTATGTATAATTAAAATTTCGAACACGAAGAAAAGTAGAAAAGTGTTTCAGCGTTTTCTCTTTTCCGTAATAAAAGCGGGAACAAAGGGTATTTTGTGAACTTGGTGAAAACTGAACAGATAACCCCTAGAAGTGCGATTTATAGCGGTTTGAAAATTATATCACCAATTTACGAAAAACCTTTCGAATCCTGTTCTCCAGTCAGGTCAGTGGAATTTTCATTCTAGCTCGACAAATAATTTCGATATTTAAAAAATCAACCCGCTAAAACAATGCTTTTTATTAAAATACAACTCTTTTTATTAATATATGTTTTTAAGGCGATGCACTACGTCGTGTAATATTTTGAATCGAGCCGCTATCAATAACAACCCTTACTTAGAAGGCGATAAGGTTTAATTTCCCGCTTAACACCATCCACCTTTTGTGATTTATGCAAGAAAAAAAAATGGTCAAAAACGGCTTTTTATTTTATTTTGTGGATGTTCAGGCACAAATTTTATAAATAACTTAATTTGCCACATTATACAATAAAATTATAACCGAAAATGGGATAATAAGTAGGAGATTTTGAACTTTAAAGCAGTTTTCAAAGGCCTATACATTATTTTTTTTTGTGCTTATAAAAAGACTTATCTAAAAAATACTCGATTATTTCAAAGGCCAGGATATATTCTACTCTTAGTATTATATTTATATATTAATTAAAGCATCTGAAACATTTCTAGGCGACCAAATTTTCAAACCAAAAACACATGATTTAGCATTTATTTCGTATTTAACAGCTGTACTGTCATCCAATTTCTGAGAAATGCCTACATTTTCGCGTGTTTATGCGTGATGGCCACCAAAAGAAAGAAAATAATGCATTGTCATCGACAACGGGTTTATCTGCCAAGTTTCAGCTCAGTCGGGTGTCGGGAAGTGGTTTATTTTACACTTCTAAGATTTGCATTCATTCACAAAATTCAAATAGACTTAACTACGAGACGAATTTTTTAAATTCTTTGAAACAACCCGTCCTTAATGTATACAAATTTTCACCAAGTAAGGAAAAAATGAGCTAACTTTTGGCGCGTGGACACGCCCTCAACAAACGTCTTCCTGTTTATTTTTCTAGTGTAGGGGACAAAAACGTATTGCACGGTAGGGAATATGCTAAGAATAAAGTGAAAAGAGCATTTACGTTCCGCGTTTGCGCTTTAAATGGAGTGCAGAACCTACTTTCCAGAGAGCAAATTTAATCTCTCAGTGTAAGGCTGTAGGGGGTAGTCTCAGATAGGGGAAGGTAAGTATTATCTCGGGTAGCGGTGTTAAAGAATCACTCGGGTAATGAATGTCAACAACTCCCAATGCAAATCTTACATTAGTCGTTTGGAATTTGAATTGGTCGAGCGTCATAATTTTTTTCAATTCGCAATGCTACTTCTAACATAAGCAATATAGCTTCGAAAAATCTGTAAAAAAGGCGTAATGAATTTACCGAGTAAAAATAAATTATTGCTACACGTAGTTACTTTCTTTTAATTCATGAAAGAAATAAAATATTTTTAAATTATGCTTTAAACAACGTGGTAAGTCGACACAAGACTCTAATAACGGATTTGCTCGACGCTCGCATTTTAATTATTTCTGATGAAAGCATCACTAAAATCACAAATTTTTCTAGATGGATCTCTATGGATATAAGTTATTTACATTTAAGATTAATTAAAACACGACCTTCAAATTAAAATATTTTATTTAAAACTGTTTTAAAGTTTTATAAAACGTTTTCACTATAAAATTAACGTTGAGCATCGGATTTTATTTTTCTAGGCGATGAATGTAAATTTCCGAAGATTCCTCTAGAAACATTTGAGATTTTAGTGATACTTTCATCAGAAATAATTAAAATAAACCCCACGGAAAGAATTTTTAAGGCCTGCTGGAGCAAAGTTTAGTATTTAAACAGTTTTGGTTAATATCTACCATTTTTATCTTCATATACTATCCATTTTCTTCCTTAAAAACAGCCTTACCCACATTTGGAAAGAAGAAGATTTTTTGTTGCATTGTAAATTGTCCCAAGTACAGCATTCGAATTCTTGTCGTGTAGCAAGAGGGTGTAATCGTCGTGTCCTCGTCGTATTATTCACATTCTCTGTGCTCTGTTTGCAAATAACAAAATCATATTAAAGATTATTTCGTTTTGGAGGAAATTTCACCCCGTGAACAGTGCAAGTTCGTCGAGAGCCCTATTGCCGGGATTCTTGGGAATTCAAGGTAGACTGTTCCTTCATTCCAATTTTCCCGTAGTTTTTTTAAAACCAATTGAATGAGCACTGTCGTTTTTTTGTGGATTTGATTTACAGTTCATTTCCGTGTAATAGAACACGTTACACCATAGGTCTATTATTTCGCCGCGAGCCGATTGTTGTATTATCAATTATGTCGTTGATTCCCACTTTATTTTAGAGATTTGATAGGGCGAATTCAACTGCAGATCTATCCAATACACAAGGGCCGAGCGTCACATAATTTTGTGCACGGCTGCTTCACTTACGTCGTTAAGATTTTGGCTTTATTTTAGTATTGTCTCGTCTTAAGACACTAAAATATTTTAGAAATTGTCAAAATATATTTTGTGATTTCTCATAAGAGTATCAACTGTTTGGATACTGTAAAATAAAGCATTCTAATTAGGGCATTTATAAATAGTGGTACACAAAATACATAGAATCTAGAACAATCAAAGGCAATAGGATCTTTACTTAAAATACAACTATATAATTACAACAGGGACTAATTTTCACAAAAGCAAGTTCAGTTTTTCGTGAAAGCTTGACAAATTTAACTTGAATTTGATTTGAAACGTGCTGAGGACTCTTTTCATGTCTTTAGCAATATTTTTTGACGTTTTCCCGTCATTTAAATTACATGTTTCTTGAGGGCTCTCAGAATTTATTACAAGAGTGCTATTCACCAAAAAATATTTATATCCTTAACCTAAAAATGTCAACATCTCAACAATAGATTTAATGTATTATATTTATTATAGAATGGAATGAGAGTCCAAATAAACTCGAATAAAAGCTCCATTGACTAAGAATAAATTGACATAAAATAAAAAATCTATTTTGGTTTATTGACTCGACTATTTGGCATTTAATCTGACTGCAAATTTGTTAGTTACGTTTCGGCTAAGTTTTAAGATGGATGCCGTGTTGGATACTACCTTTTTATCCCGCCAGAGTTCGCATGATCGTGGTTCAATAATCAATATAATGGTACCTAACGGCCTGAAGAATTTTTGAAAAAAATTCCTACTGTTATTGAGATAATGATATTTATTTGGCCAAATTTATGAATTAAGAAGTTTCGTTATTTGAAATTTAAAAACTTTAGCAAAGCGGAACTGGTCGGTTAATAAATTGATTTAAAACTCATGGTACGACACAAAATAAGTGTTTAATTTTTATTAAATATGAAAAACCACGAAGTGATGGCTTTCCACAATAATAATATTAATAAGAAAATTAAACTTAAGATATTTATGGTTTATAATTGTGTAGGCATTTAAGTACCTACTTACAATCTTATCATTTCAGTGAACATTTTGGTTTTGATTTAATAAATAAAAGAAAACTAGAAACATAATTTTGGGACGCGAGGACTTTTGTGAATGTTCACAGAACTACTAGTTTAAAAGTTTTGTCGACAAAATGTTTCCAGGAAAGAAAGACAAAAGAAATAAAAATACTAAACTTTTATGCAGTGCTACCACCAGTTCAGGCACACGAGAAACATTGAATCCAGAATCCAGAGCTATATTAACTCTCTTAGTTCTTCAGGTCTGCGCACATCCTTTTAATAATGTTTTTGGTACATGATACAATTACTCGAATTATTATGTTTTATTGTCGTACGTCATGCGCTTAAGGAGTTAGGGAGATAAAAAATACTAAGCAATTCATTGCGAAAACTCAAGGAAAACAGAAACATTTATTTCATTAATAAGATCGCGACCTCCAAGTGTCAAAACCAACCACAATTGGGTCACTGAAATAAAGTGGGTTATCCTTAAATCAAAGTAAGCACCTAATATTTTCATTGTTGTAGGGTTGTGTTGACTCGACCTCCTAATTGTCCTAACTCGCTTGAATGAGGTTTTTTATACCTCTTTATCCCCAGCGTTCAGTTCGCTTTTGCAAAATGATATCGTGCTGAGCCTAGCTAACTCTGAACATCCCCCGCCCCTGCGATATTGGACACAGTAAAATAAGGCCTTCGCTTTGGGGTTGATCTACAATAAATCCCTTAACTTCACGTTGTGTGATTTGTTAATTCGAAGCCCACCGTTATGGGGTGGTAGGTATTTAATGTCTCCTTTCCATGGTAACTCCCGGTTCTTTTTAGCCAAAGTGTGGGGAAAACGTCCATCGACCCTCAGCGAGTACTACAAGAAACGAGTACGTGTCTCACCTAACTTTCGAATACTGGACCCTATTGCTAATTGACCTAGTAGTTTCTATCATATCTCTACAATTTCCTTGTATCCCCGCCCTTACCTAATGTCCCCGTGTTTATAAATTCTAGATTGTGACATAGAACCGTACCCCCCCCCCCCCCTCTTGTGTACGGGCTATTAAACCCTTCGTTGAATAGTGTGTTGTTTCCGCATAAGTACTGGGACTCTCTCGTCGACCTCTGTAACGATGTACTGAAACTAGATAAATGGATTTAGCTGTGGTTAGTAAACTTTGGGTGTTGCGGATGGAAGTGGAAACGAGAGAAAAGGAGATGGGAACGGATTGAATGACGAGAAAAAGGTTTTTTTTGCAAACTGGGTCGGCACCTCACTGCCCCAAATGTAATGGTCGCTATTCTTCCAAATGCACAACCCCAAGAACCAATACGTGTCTGGCTTTCCCCGAGGTCTGGTCTAACTTCTTCTTATAGTCGCCTTGACACCTCCGGACCGCTCACGTCAGAGGGAGAGGCAATGCACCTGTTGGAATATCCCAAATCACCCCGCCCCGCTTCCTCCGACGGACTACTTTACTGACTGTAAAAGGGGAATTTTTCATTGCGTCCCTTGTCATGATGCTAAACGCGTGCATGTTTCAAATAGGTTTGTTCTGGTGAGGCTTTCAACGTCCACTAGCCGCCAGGCCTACTATCCACCTCACGAAGGTTGCTGCAAAGGATCTCGAGGGTTTTCCAGTCGAGTTGCATCAACCTCCGGGTAAACCCCGCTTTAGCATGTGTTCGTCCTCCGATTTTGAACCCTCGTTCATCACGCCGACGTCCCCTCCACGCGATTTTGAAAGACTTGGAGCCCGTTCAATTAAACGCCTTCGCAGCGAACCAAGGCCCAAACATTCCAACTTGACATTAATTTTCATACTGCCTCTCGTGTCCTCTCATCCGACCCGGTTCCGCGAAAAGGGATGACCTTCCGAACTCTTCGTGATTCTCCATACAACGTTGACGCCCCGAAATCGCGTGATGAGGAAAGTAGAAAATCTTCTGAGCCGAGGAAGTTGTGTGCTTTCCCAAGACAGCTTACGGACAACATACTCCAACGGTGAGTTCTAAGCCGAGGCCAAAGGTATTTAGGAATTTGTTAGTGAACATATAAGGTTATACAAATATTATTAATTTTATTTTTTTATTTGTTTTGAGCATGAGTTGGTTGCAGCTAGTCGCTTCCATGTTGATTTGAGGTGCCTCTGCGCGGCCGCCAACTCGGTAGAGTGTACGACTTTTGTCGTCAGGCACGGACGTCGAGTGATTTATGGGGTCCCTTTTCTTCCTTTTGGGTCGTGTGTCGCCACTAACTGCTTACAAATAAGTAGGTCATTGGCCTCGTGCTAAACACAGCTGTTAGAAGCAAGCAAACAGTTCTAAATGTGATACTATTTTATCAGTTGCAGCCCCATCTTCGTCGCAATTTTAACGTTCTGGAAATATATATTCATGCAAGATCACTCACCCAAAATCGTTATATTACCAGTCCAGTCGGGATATCGACGACATGTACATTAATCCGCGTCCAGGAACTGTAGGTATGAGTAGAAGCCCCTAAGCCGTTAAAGGTTTGTATTAAATTCGAAATCGGTTCTCTATGTCACCCGTCTACTCGCCGGTAGAAACTATAACCATATTGTATCTAATTTTTCTAGCTAAAATTTCTACTTTCATACGCCGCTCCGTAGATAGCACATAAATTACCTGATACTAGAATTCGGAATGTTTAAGCGGATCATTTCTTTCAATAGAATGATCTCTTCCTCCCTAACCGTAAATTGATAGTTGACATGCATCGGTATCTGTTGGCCTCCACTGTACCTAATCTAGATATCTCCCCCTAACGACTATTTTAGAGCATCTAAGTAAGCATTTGCCGAGATCTACCCAAACTCCCTCCCCCTTCCTAGAACCTTTCATATATTATTTGCCACGTTCACTTCGATTTTTTCACTAAATTCTTATATCGTGTAAACCGTTAAAATCCTTCCCGTGTTCGCAAGGAAAACACTGTCTATACCCCCAATTCAAATGAGCAATTTACTCTACGTTTTATATATTGGAAATTAATTATTATTAATTTTGACCAGAAGGTCCACATGTGATTTACGAATGATGTATTTAGCTCTTATTAAATTCTTCTCTCCGAGTAAATTCATTCGCCGCGTTTCTACACGATTTTTATTATTATTTTTTGATTAAGGTACGCTGTCTCTTCAATTTCACAAAAATTTTAGAACTTTGTCTTAGCCGTTTTCGTCAGGTCATTTAATAGTTATTATGGTTCTCTATTTTTTTTCTCCTCTAATGGCACACGCGTTATTATTAAACATTACTGCAGTTGAGTTTCATCGTTCTATATTAGTCCCAACCAAGAGACTCCAACCCGTGAATTTGGTATTGTCTAATTATGAGTCACCCCTTTTTCTTTGGTTGAATCTAATTAAATTTTAAAACACTCCAATTATTTCAATTAATATTAAAAGCACTCTAACTTCATGAAAATACCTTGATTTTCTAAACTCACAACTTCACTACCTTTAAAACTCTATAAGTTTAGTTTAAAATGGCACACAAAAGATGTCACGACGTAAGGATCTCGAAGACCGACTCCAACCAAGTTAAAACGAAAAAGCCCTGATTTCCTCCAAACAACGCTATTTAATAATGTTCTTTCGAATAAATCGACTTAAAATTTGTGCGACTTTCGCCTTTATGAATTCGAGGTTTCACTCCCCGTTAAGTTTAGAATTGCATAACCCCGTTTCAGTTTTTTGAAGTGAAACTTCTTTAGGCGCGTAATGAATTTTCTGGGACGGAGTAAAACCGAGTCAGGATCGACACGAAAATGCGGGTACCCCCACCACCGCTCACCGTTCACTGTCCCTCTCTCACCATATGCGCTTGTTGAGGTGGGGGAGCCGCTCACGAACGTTCTCTCCCGACACGGGACAACAATCGATGCAGTTTTTGCACGATTCATTAAGGATTTAAGTGCTCATGTATATATCTCGCACTTTAGTTACCATAACCCAATTATCACGACATTAGGAAATGATATTCATGAAATTGACAATGAAAATGGCACATGATTGGTAAATTGTCATTGTAATTTCTTTGTAATTTTTAATTGTAATATTGTTATTTATGTAATATTGTATACTTGTGAATAAATTGAAAATTTTTGGAACTATACATTAATCGAACGTCATTCATCTATAAGAAAATATTAGAAAAAGCAAATCCATGCTTCGTCGTTGAATTATTTAACCTCTAATTTTCAAACTAACCTAAGAGAGAAAATAGAGATGATGAAATGAAAATAGAGAGAGAGGAATACTAGAAGTTTCACTTCTGTCTTGCGTAGGCTTGACACACCCACTTTTTTTTTTTGTTCCCGCCTGCCGAGTTGAGGTAAACACCTACCACCCTGCCGAGATGGGTACAGGCGTGTACTCGGTGACCTGACTTCCGGGCGCCCTCCCGTAAATGATTTTCGGCGATGTATATTATTGCGCAAAATTATTTGATTATTTTTTCTCGTACGCGTGTTGTGTCCGTAATATTGGTTGATTTCCGGCCTATAGACTAGGTGTAGCTCATTTCTATATCGTTGTTTTCGAAATCTTTCCGAGAAATTCGCTATTGATATCGATAATATAATCGATAAATTATCCCAACTAACGGAAGCTTTTCACCTATTATGTCCAGCCCTTGCGCAATCCAGTATCCTTCCTTGTGTGCTGCCTTCTAGCATTTGATTGGTGTCTACACGATCCGTGGGTGATCCCAGGACACATATACCTTCCCCTCGGTGATGACATACGTAGGCATTCGTTCCAAAATTTGATCCGACACGTTTTTGTAATTTCACCTACCTGTTTTGACTCTTTTCGTGATATCCGCCACATATCTTCTGGTAATCTTTCGTAACCCAACGCTGTCCACTACCCGAGTCGTTGAAACCCCTTCCATCATGAGCTAAACTACTTTTCGGGTTTCTTTTCGATTCCCGGTCCTTTCTTTTCAGCGATCTACGCCCAGTACATCCCTGTTTTTACAGTTTTTTGCGTCTAGTTTTAGCCCAACCCATATACTCTTTTCTCGCTTCATCTAGGAATTTCAATATATTATCCTCGTAACTTTGTTTACGCGCAAAAAAGGTCGTAAAATTTTGATCGTTAATCAAAGACTTCGTGACCCATTAACTTTTATGTCTTTTCTTAATTACCCAACTTGCATCTCCCCCGTGTTAATATAATTAGGCAATTTCGGCCAAACGTCCTATCTTAAGTTAAAATTTGTGTTCACTGTGGCCACTTGAAAGGAGCACTCAGAAGTTCAGCGAACGTAAACAATTCTCTCTACGAGGATCAACTCGTAATATGTCTTCTGGACCAAACATTCTAAAACACCCTCTCCTTTCACCAAACCGTCACCCCCTTTTTTCGTTATCGATGGTTGGGTATCGCTTTGTTTCTGCCTTAGAATGCAAATTTATCGTCGAATCCCAAGTGCCTTTGCACGTGTCGTGAGACCGGGTCCCAAGGTTAACTCAACAGTAAATCAACCTCGAGTGTATCGTGTCTTAGACCGCCCTTAATCTCCGTGATTGGCGAAAAATTATTTAATTGATTTTAGGAATGATCTGATTCGTTGAGCTCCATCACGCCTCTTTTCAATTATTACGTGGTTAACACCTATTACCGACGTAGGTTTCTATAATAAAGCTTCTAGGATGTCCCAAAGATGTCCATAGTCTGTTCGTTTCTCCCTATTCTCTGAACGTATTTTAATTTATATAAAAAAAAAATCTTTACGTTCCTTTACCCCAAACAGGTCCATTACAGGGTCAGTATTCAAAAACGTTTAGATTTTTGTAAAAAAAAAACACAGAAGATAATTATTGTCAACCGATTTTTCATTAAAAATATTCTTTATTTTGGAGAAAAAAAAGACAGATTATTCGTTCATGTACAGTTAAATATTTATTATATTAGATAAATATTTTATAAAAGAGTTTTTACTTTTTGTGATGTATGGTAATAAGGTTAAACGCAACGCTCGTTGTATTCTACGTGTTTACAGATGGCGTTAATTAATTAATTTTGTTTAAATACGCTTTTGCAAGGTATTGCTTTACAGTATTAAGACAAATTATTTGTTTGCGCCCTCATATACGCAATATGAATATGAATAAATAGTTTTGTCCATATAAAAACTTAATTCTATCGAGAAAGGCATACAAATACAATATTGGATTGAATCATCGGTAAAATATTGTATTTGTGTGCCTTTCTCGAAAGAATTTAGTCTTTAAACGAACAAAACTATTGATTCATATTCATATTGCGTATATACGGGCGCAAACAAATGATTTGTCTTAATATTGTAAAGCAATACCTTGCAAAAGCGTATTTAAACAAAATTAATTAATTAACGCCATCTGTGAACACGTAGAATACAACGAGCGTTGCGTTTAACCTTATTACCATACATCACAAAAAGTAAAAACTCTTTTATAAAATATTTATCTAATATAATAAATATTTAACTGTACATGAACGAATAATCTGTCTTTTTTTTCTCCAAAATAAAGAAAATAAGTGAAATTACTGTTTCCCTAATTAAGGCATGTTGCGAGGCTGAAGGTAGTGGGGAGGGGAAGGAGACAAGGATTAGGAAGGTGGGGAAGTATCTGGCTATTCAAATCTGGTAACCAAACACGTCTAAAGCCATTTTAAGCAACATTTCAATTCTGAATGGCGGTCTTACACTAGGGCGGTACTGAGAGTATTTTCCACTCTGGAACGTGTCGCAGATATATTAAATATTATTTGAATGAAAAAAATTGAAGTAAATTTATTTGCGCATGCTGGGATTTGAATTCACGACATTTGGTGTCGAATAACCTGAAAATATGTGAAAATCTGTCACTATCACTTCACAGTAAAAAGAAAATAATTCTTATGTCGTGGTGAAGGACTTCTAGCGTCTAGTCTAAGGATTGAACTCAGAGTTCCTGGGTTTAATTCTCAGATGAGACTTTTTCTGTCCTCCTTCTTTCAAGTTTTTCGATTGAGTGTGGTTAATATTGTCTTCAATGATTAAACATACAATTTAAGGTTATACTCAATAATTTATTCTATTATAAAAAAATGAATAACTTTACTTTTGTTTGTTTACAAGTTTTGTCCTAATATAATCATGACCAATAGAACACTCTATCGAGTTATGAGCGTGAAACGTGGCGTATAAGTGGGTTATGAAAAATCAAATAAAAATAAAACGGGGTCAGACACGGAAAAATGTTTACAATAAATCTCACAGCTTCTGAAGAACGTAAAATAGCAAAAACAATCCGTTTATCTCACCCAGATGTTTGACAGTCTAATTTATGATGGTTTTTGGTGTTGTAATGTTCACAGCAATGTCGGCTTTGTTCTAATGACTTATCATATTTCATTAAAAAATATATATTTTTTGGATAATTGAAAATACGAATTCACAACACACAACATTCATTTTTCAGAAGGGCGTGCATAAAATACAAGGATATCTTTTTAGACACTAATATTTAATAAAAAAAATAGACTGAATACTCTAGAATTTAGATCCCTGAGGCGTATGAGTGGTAAAACTATGTATGATTGTGTGAGAAATGTGGAGATCCGCAAAGAATGCAAGAGACAGATTAAGAAAGGGACGCTTAGATTGGTTGGACACGTAGAGCGAACGAGCAAAGAAAATAGTGTAAGGAGAATACATGACGCAAATGTGAATGGTAGCAGAAGTCGGGGATGCCCGAGGAAGACATGGCACGATCAAGTGAATCATATACTTGAGTCGGACCTTGTTAAGAGTCAGAATAAAAGAGGAGTATGTTCAGACGATGTATTAATGTGAACGATGCAAGGAGTGTGTGTCAAGACCGAGTTGTATGGTGTTCCGTCCTCTCTGCCTACCCCTGCGGGGAAACGGCGTTATGGTTAGTTAGTTATATTTACTAAATTTTATACTAGAAAAAGTTAAATACAAACGTTAAATTTCGGTATTTGACTTTGAAAACCAAAAACTTCATTATTTTTTTAAACAATTATTGATGCATTATAGTTAAAAAAAAACGTTTTTCTTTCTTTCTCTATTTTGTTTATTTTTGATCATTTTGCTAACATTATTTTATAATGCATGTATTTTTAATACATTTACAGTTTAATTTTACCTGTGTTGTATTTTTTAATCTGTGGTTTTTATTATTTTCTTTTTCTATCAACTTCACATTAAGTTAATCTTTAATCATTAACATATATTTTATACAGAATATGCGAAACCTTTACTTGTTTACGTAACCCAGTAAACATTAAAAAAAATACAATTTAAATAACTTTTTCCACCAATAATCTAAAATACAAAAATTTAAAAGGTGTTGCCAGTTGGAATATTAGCGTTATATAAATAACAGTTTTACAGATACCGTGTCAGATTTTTTTCTCTGCTTCGCACTATCAGGAAATATGACGAATTTTAAAATGACAGTAAACCTAAAAAATTATATTTTTGCTTTTACAATAGTCGGTAGATATTTCTTTCTTACGTTAACAATGTGGTCCAAAACGATTGTAGTTAATGCTTTTTTTTATTAGAAGCGTTATTTTCATGGCACATTAAATACTTGACCGTTTACAGCTGAAATAAAAATAATAATACGAAAACATAAAAGTTCAGCAGCAAGTATTTATTTACGAGACAAAAAACGGCCCTAACGGACCACAAAAACATTAAAAAGAGCTTCTTTGGAAGGTTTTTTTTTATAACCTTTGCCTTCTGGAACAACGCTTTATGGCCTATAAAAGTTGGAGCCTTTAGACTCCACCAAAATTTAATATTAAAAACAAAACTTTTTAATGAGTCTCAGTTTCCGAGGAGAAACGTTATTATTTTTTTGTTCCAATAAAAAAATGTGGCAAAAATTGGCATAAGTTTCCATCCCATTATAAGTTTTTTTGGTTATTGTTATTATAAGGGTTTCATGTTTCAAATGAGATTTTATTTATTCTGCGTAAACATAAAATAATTTTTTTAAATTTTTTATTGGTATTTATTTATTTTTATTTTATATTATATAAACAAACAGTACATGTACAGTAAATTGACAGTGATGAAACAATATACAGGAATTAGATACTTCATGTTGGATACCTATCATATGTTTCCTTGTAATGTCTGCTAAGTGGTATGTTTATTCTTTAATTACCAGGTGACGTGTATAGTATATAAGTGTGTGTATAATGTATATGGGAGTATATAGTGTGTGTGTGTGTATTGAACAGTTTAAATTATTGACATGATGCCACGTTTGAATTTGGGCAGTGAATCCGGAAAAATGTCTATGTTAGAGTTTACAAAAATATTATTTAGAGTATGAAGAGCTCGGTTAATTGTCGAATTAGACGCTAAAGTAAAATACAAGATAAAGTTAAGTAAATACAAGATAAACGAAACGTATAATAATAAGCCTACTTTAAACCTGCCATTTTCCGTGTCTTCCTCCTGGCCAGAGTTATTGTCTTAACTCGTTTTTGGACTGTAACACTGCTTTTCTAATAAAATGAAGAAGATGAAACTATATATGACATCAATAATGGATTAAAACTGTCGAAAAATAACACAAATAATAGTATTTCACATATTATAGGTTTTAATTTTATTTTTTTAAATAATACAAAAAGTTCCCACAAACTA